>NC_031980.2:37023510-37323510 GCF_001858045.2 Oreochromis niloticus | reverse complement strand
GCGCACACACACACACACGCACGCACACAAAGCTTTTTGTCTGCTTCATGTATTTACTTATTGCAGGAAAAACACATGAATACAAATGAAATCCAGTAATTACTCCACTGTCATTGTTGCACTTCTGCTTTCTTCCAGTGTACAGTGAATCCAGGAAGTTGTGCACAAACATATAAAGTATTTTAGTTGCACTCACTGCCAAACTGTCAGATGACCAAACCCTAACAGCACAAGGCACCATTTAAAATTGTGCCAGTTTTAACCTCTAGATAATATATGGTTATTGTTGATTGAGGTATGAGACAAATGACCACTGGTCCAAGTGAGTCAAAACAATGATTTTATTAAACACACGTGTGGGAAGATACACATCACTACATTGTCAACACAGATCTCCACTCAAAGCATACTTTCAAAATAGTTTTAATATGTCAGGGTTTACGCCCCTTCTCGCGTCAGCAAAGAATATAACATTATTTAACCCTGTGATGTTCAAATATGAGTTAGATATAACCCAGTTCCTGTTACTGACCATGCTCATTTCTTTTTGTCCACCACAGAGTGTTTCAGCAGGATGATGCACCGTGTCCTTGCAGAACAGGAAACTGGCTGCACATTTGTTCTCAAAGGGAAGTATTCAGCCACTTATCATGAACTGATAATGAATAAACATGTGGAGCAGAAACCTCACGGCAAAACCTGAGCCCTTATCTAAGCAACATAGAGTCAGCCTTGGATCATGTTAAATGTGCAAAACTGCAGTTCCTCTGATGCCCACTTGAAGTTGACTGCACAAAGACATCCTCTCTGCTTTTAACTTTCCTTTTTGATGAAGCTTTTAGTTAGGATTGGATCGAGTGACCCTAAAGCTTGCTTTAGCACCCTTACAGCAGTCTGAACAAAGATTAACAGCAGTTAACTGTCAGGCTGTTGCTGCATTTCAGTTTGCAAATAAGGAGTCAGGGAACGAAGAGGAAAATGTTGGCGTCACAATTACCAGGATGGCTGAACTTTTTCCTCGAAGGTAATTTGGAGGTTTATCTCCCCCACAGCAGGAACACACACACACACACACACACACACACACACACAGTCATGTGTCCATGACTTCAGAGGAATTTACAGTGGCTTGCATTCCTTTCCTGGGGTGTTATTCTGAAGGTCAGGAAGAGTGTGCTGTTTGGTTGGGCAAGTAGTTATTTTTAAGGTTAAACATGTCTTAGAACATGCAGTGTTAGGGGAGCATGTTTTTGCTCCTCTATGGTATAATGTAAGTGTGTAAATGGAGATGTAAGTCGCTACAGTGATACCTGGGCCACATGCACACAGAGTTAGATATGCATCACTTTAAGGAACATGACAATGAGTTGCATTCAAACCTTGAATCCTTATGAGAGTGTTAAACTCCCCCCAATGTGACTGTAAACACATGTCCTCCTGCACACACACAGACACACACATGTGCACCTAGTAACTGTGAAGAGAAAAATCTGCATGACAACCATGTGAGCGAAAAAGCAAGAGTTGTCGCCTCGGTAGAATCAGCTGACCCTGTGTGTATGTGTGTGTGTGTGTGTGTGTGTCAGCTGACTCACAGAAACAGGAAACACATGCCGATTGGCTAATTAAAGCTAAAAAAACCCTGCATTCACAATCATGAAACAGCAAATTTAAAATGTTATCGTGTTAAGAGCTCAACACCACCAACTCTGCTGCCCCTGCAGACTGCAGTCTACATCACAAACAGAACAAATCACAGCATGATAATTTCTCTATTCTTCTTTACATCCATCATTTAGGGGCAAAGGATGGTCTGTAAAGCAAAGTAATTTTGTAGAAAGGCCTGTGCTCTGAGGTAGGACATGGAATCTTGGCCCTGGTAACGTATCCTGCAGCTCCAACGTGCTCCAGAGCAGGTTATGTTTGACATAAGAGAAAGACACGCACAGAAAGATATTGGCAGAGTCATTTATCCTCCAGCCTACAATAGTTTACTCCCACAGTCCAAAGGTATGCATGATAGGTTAGTTGGTGATTTTGAATTATGAGTGGTTGTTTGTCTTTGTGTTTTCCCTGTGATGGCCAGGTGACCAGGATGTACAGTCAGATAGGGCCTCTCCTATCTGAGGCCCTAGCCCCCCCCCTCCATTTGGTCATGGACTGGATAAGTGGATGAGGAGAAGCACGAATAGATGGCAAAAGCACTTATTCTGCAGAAAAATGTCACCTGTCAGTGTTTTTCTCTTATATGTAAAATGATTAATATTAATGTGCATGCTGCATTTTCTACTTTAGATATTCAAGGTTAAGTTAATTTGAAATATTTTATATTCTGCTGGGCAAGTTGTTCTGCAGTGATGCACATATTCTTTAAAATCATCTTATACTGTCCATATGTATATAGCGCTGCAGAACTGTACCCCCCCCCCCCCAGCATGTTTGCACTGACTAGGAGATGCTCTGTATCTCATTGTACAACTGTATAGTGACAATAAAGGCATTGTATTCTATTCTATTCTATTCTATTCTATTCTACTTATGCTGTTGCTGTTCTGTGGCATTCACATAGCTGGTAATTTAGCCGTTCATGAGCTCAATAACAAATGCCTATACCTTGTTTTTGAGCTAACTGTCAGTATCTACAGGATTGCATTAAGGTGGTATAATTACCAAACCTGGTTAAACTGAACACCCCTTATCATCTAGACTTCAGCAGCTGTGCAGCTGTGTTGTGTTTGGTTAACTTTGGTCTGTAGAAACATGCCTGAGCCTCATTGGAATTGAAGTAATTCAACTGTGGTTGAAAAACCTTTGGAAAAAAAGAAAGAGAAGATTTCTCATTTATCAGGTCATAAAATCATAGAGCAGGGCCCCATGTTAGGAAAGTTTATTTTAACATAACAAAAGAAGTTCCTAACAGTTCCCAAGTATGGCTCGGTGTTTTCTTGTTGCTGAGCTGAGGAGAGTCTACACCCTCAGCACCAAAAAGGCCAGCTATTTACCCTGTGAACTCTGAGCTAGGTGGCATTTCCTGGCAGGAAAAATGTTGAATCTCCCATGTGTTTCCCCGTCCTGGACATGAATACACCACAGGCCTCCTCTCACAGTTTCCAGAACTATAACACTGACTTGCAGGAGTTTGAGATTAATGGTCACCCCACAGCACCACTACCAGGCTACCCCTGTTAACAGGAACCCCTCCCTCCACTCTTTTAGGGAGGACTTGTTTTCCATCTCTGGCTGCTTTCTGACTCACTGCTGACATCATTACTCAGCTTCAGCACAAAGCAATAGCTTCTATTGTTTTCCAGGGAACCCCTCCACCCCTAACGGAGACACACACACATACACGCTCGTCAGCATCGTCACTGCTGCCCAAGACCTTCCGTCCATATAAGGACAAAATAGCTTTTGATGCTGGTGATTAGTTTACAGGCAAGCATCTTCACACACAGCCTTTCACAGCTCAATCTTGCAGGAACCAACTCAGGATGCCTCCTTTGACTCAGTCTGCCATGGCTGCGTCTGCTGCCTGGTCCCAGTGTGTTTCTTCAGGCCTCAGCATCCTACTGTAGAAGCTGGTATACAGCACACGTGCCAGTCAACACCATTTGGCACTGCTCCCTGAACTACTCAGGCTGACCTCTCCTCTCTTGTAGCTGAGCTAATACTCACCGCCACAGGCCCAAACTGGGGAAACTTCATGTTGTTAAAATGCAGTCCTAGAGTGGACAGCAGGTTTTTATTGTGTTTAAACATTATTTTTAACACAAATCTGAGCCTTGATTTACATACAGTTCATAAAATCACACAGCAATAGTAGCAAGCTTATTAATTTCAAGATTTGGTTTATTCTTTAATAGCATCATTGGGAAGCGCTACAGGTGGCTAGAAACAAAAAAATATGAATACCAGGTGTGTGAGGAGGTTGTTTGGTTGTAATAAATGCAACAACACTTCATCACCAGGTAAAAGTTGACTGTCTGCATTTTGAAAGAGTTCCAGTAAATGCAAAAGTGTAAGTGTTGAGAATGGGACTGTCAGGGTACAGGAAGTGGTTTAGAGGTGCAAAAGAGGACGACCCTGAAGAAAATAATGTGCGGTGCTTGATTTGTTTTGCAAGTTGCTGAAAGCTGTGATCATATCTGTGTGACGTATATTGAAAGGCTTTATTAAAGAAAAATATATTTTGACCTTAGAAAAACGTTAAAGTTTGAGGATTACAAATAGGAAACAATGCTGAAATTAAAACAGCAGGTTCTCCTGGATGCATCTAAAGATAAATGGTAAAAATATAAAATAGGAAAAAATAACAGTTCCAGATAAAATAAGACTCATGAAGCACAGAGGAATTTCCAAGTCTGCTGTGCATTGGAAGGATTTCTATGGGGGGTTGTTTTGTTTTTTGGTTCTAGAATGAGATCACTGCTAAAAATGTAGTCTGATATCATCCAAGATGAACTACATGATGTCACACACACACACACACACACACACACACACACACACACACACACACAAGGTCGGTGTCTCTGTCAGCTGATGTGTTTTCGGGAAGTGTTAGACTATGGGAAATGCAGACCTGGAGAGAGAAATGGAGAGAGGGAGGGAGTGAGAGACTGATCTCATGTGACCGGTGAGTCAGCTGCTGGTGATGACATCATCTCCTCCCCTCACACTGCCACAGGATTGGATGAGTCAAACAGTGAGCCGGGCTCAGCTGACCAATCAGAGGAGGCAGTTGTGGATGGAGTGAGAAGGCGGGTGATCAAAGCAGAGAGAGCGAGATGAGGCTCACATGATGTCAGTATGAGCTCGCTCTCTGTTAGAAAACACAAAAATGGATTACTCATCAATATTTACGCATTTGAGCCTGACAAACAACCGTTACCCGCTTAGTTTGCTCCTTTATTTCTGATGTCTTTGCTTAAAGGATTCTTTCAAATTTACAGGCATGAAATTGACTGTTTTGCTAAAACTGCGTAATCTGCACTAAAATAACAAGATATAAGACATATATGAGAAAAAAAGAAAGGAACCTCTGCAGTCATATGAAAAGGAAAACCCCTGCTGCTATCATATTAATTAAGAGGGCAAGCACTTGCACAATTCATGAACAAGTGTGAGCCCCTCTAGAAAAGAAGAAGTGCCTTGTGGTGACTGTTGTTGTGATTTGGCACTATATGAATAAAACTGAATTAAAGTGAATTAAAACTTCAGGTGTGTGCTAACAATCTTCCCAGGAGTGAACATTACACCAAATTCACCAATTTACCAACAATTCATTAAGTGCAATTATAAAAGACTAAACAAGTATGGCTTGTTTGAAAAGGAGAAAGCCTCGCCTCTATAAATGAACCACGGTAGGACAACAAAGTTTGCAAAGCCGCACCTGAACAAACCACAAGACTTCTGAAACAATGTCCCCTGCACAGTTTAGATCAAAATTGAAAATGTCTGGCCATGATGCACCGTGCCATGTTTGACAACCACAGCATAGTGACATAAGCACTTTGTACCAGCTGATAAGCTTGGTGGCAGAGGTTTGAGACACAGGCCATTGGAGTCTTGCAGTCATTGAGTAAATGGACTCGTTGCTTTATAGCACTTTTCTACTCTGAGCACTCAAAATGCTTCACCTGAGCTACACCCGCTGAGTCACTCAAGAACTGCTCTGTAAGTATTCTAGAGTCAAATGTGAGGTTATCTGTCCAACAGTACTGAAGCAAATTTATAATTGAGTTTCTGAAAAAGAAAACAAACAATGTGTCCAGGACCTAACAGAGCTGTGTATAAATGAATGACTGTAAACCTCTAGGAACATTTTAAAGAAGACTAGCCAAAATTCATCCACAATGACACAAAAGACTGATTGTCATACAGAACATTCACCTTATAACACTTAATAACTTCAACTTATTGTTACTGAAGTTGATTTTAGTACTGTGAAAGCTTTTTCCACATAACTGAAGGATGCATTAGAAGGACTGTTCTTCCTGTCAGGTGGCAACAAGAAGTCATAAAATAGTCTAAATTGTATGTTATGAATAATTTTGATGTAAATCAATCAAGAGGGCACAGCCAGCTCACCTGTACCTGTATGACAGTGTAAAATGCTGCTGTTACGTGAGTAAAGGATTTGCAAACTTTTTGGGAAACTGTTACATGATGTGGGAAAGCTGAAGCTCCTGAGTTCAACAAAGCTCCAACTGAAAATAAACAGATTTCAATGTTTACAGGAAAATACAAAAAGTATATAAGCTGAATGCTGAGTAGTGTCAGACCTCAGCTGGTTCTCAAGGAGAGAAAATACAGAAAGCTGCCGGTGTCCTAGACTGTGAGCTCAACGTGTATTGATCTCTGTTAGCGTCCATTAACAGCAACATCCCTCAGTGTATGCAGCATGATCCTGATGTGGGTGTTTTTGACAAAGAAGACAATAATATAATATTGAACTGTCAGAAAAATCTAGACAGAACCTATGTCACCCCACGTCATTACAAAATACAAGATTACAAAAACAACAAACAGATGTGCAAACCTAACATAATGTGTATGTCTTTAGACTGTAGGAGGAAGCCAGAGTACTCGGAGAGGACTCGTGCATCCAAATGTGGATTCAGATTCTGGACCTTCTCGCTGTGAGATGACATTGTTAACCACTGCACCACTAGTATCAATTTTATACACTGCACTTGTAAGAAATATGGATACATAAAAGATCACTCACACATGTTAGTTCATTAATTTATGGAGTTATTATGAAATGATCAAGTTCACAACATGTCTTAAACAGATTAAAACCATCCATAGGCAAGCCAAGGAAGAGTCCATGAATGCTCTGAAACCATCCCAAAGCACCCATAAAGTAAACTAAAACAAGCCCTAAAAATACAGACATAACACAGTTAAACCTAATGATGGATCCAAGCATCATAGTGTTTACCTAGCATTGCATAAAAAGACAATGAGATGACCAAGTGGGAAATTTTTTAGCTGTAAAAGCGAAGCCAACACACAAATGCAGTTCTTCTAATGGTCACTTGAGGCTTGTCCCAGAAGTACTTAGTCCCACTTCCTGATAAAAAAAAAAAACAGTCACACTGCTTGGTACAATCAAAGATTTTGTTTTCTATTCTTCCTCTATGGTAGCAGCTGTACTGGGGTTGATTATGTTTTGTTATGAAGGTTTTAGGCTTGCACTGGTGGCACTGGTTTCTTTGACTGTCCGCAAGGCTATCCTGTTAAATTAGCACTCAATCATCTCCATTGTGTATTCTAGTAAAATACAAACCAAACATGGTGGTCAGAAAATCAGTACCTAGGGTTCAAAATGCATTCAAAACCAATTATTGATGCCAATTTTGTATGTAGTCTGTTGTGGTGGTCGTGTTATTGTGTCAGCATCTGTCCTGGTTTGGTTCAATACGACATTATTGCTAACTTGAACCACTATGATCATTGACATATTTCTGATTGTCTAAACAAAACGTGGAGCTGTGAAGATTTTCAGTGGTGTTTGAGTGCATTAGCCTGTAGCAGCATACAAGAGTGTGCTGAGAAAATCCCACACTGTAAGATTAAAATCACTCTAGAATATTTTCTGTCTGAGCTGAAGGAGAAAGTTGAACTGCTGTCTGCCACTTTGGATTTCTGGCCAACAGCAAAGGCAAAGACACACACACACACACACACACACACACACACACACACGCAGACAAACATATACACGTGTGACCTTGGTTTCTCCTGGTTTTCTGCGGTAAACTGAAGTCGAGACGTCTCAGCACACAGGACTGAGGAGGTGGAGGAAACTGTCTGGAGTTCTGACCCACTGACAGTCTGAACCAGAGGGACCTGGACATGTGTGTGTGTTTCACTCAGGCCAACAACTCTTGATTTTCTGATGGAAACGTGGTTCAGATGTTCCAACTCTCCAACTCTAACTCATTTGCATGGTTGGACAGTACTGCACATTAAAATTGGAGATCTTTAGATTACTCCTACAATGTAACAATAGGTTACAACTACAGCTGCTAGGAGTAAAGCATGTTTAAAGTGGTCTGCATAAAGTTTCTGTTGTGAGAAAACAATCTAGAGAACAGTTCGTCCTGGAGCCCAGGCAGGCCGAAGAAGGGACATGGGCTCACCTTTGGTCAGGTGCAGTGTTTGCTGGGTGGCGATCAGAGGCTGAGACCCTGGCGGACCACCAGCTACTGAGATTAGTGATTGTGGCATGGTATGTGACCTCTCTGGTGGGGAAGGAGGCTGAGCTAGTGCGTGAGGTTGACAAGTACCGGCTAGATATAGTCGGGCTCACCTCAAGACACAGCTTGGGATCTGGAACCAGTCTGTTGGAGAGGGGCTGGACTCTGTCTCAGTCTGGAGCAGAGAGAGAGCGGTATCTTAGTATCCCCTCGATCGCAGATACAAGAGGCGGAAATGAGCTTCCTCCAAAGGGTGGCTGGCCTCTCCCTTAGAGATAGGGTGAGGAGTTTGGCCGACCAGGAGGGGCTCAGAGTAGAGACGCTACTCCTCCACATCGAAAGGAGCCAGTTGACAGGGATGCTTCGTGGGCACCTCCTGGGTGAGGTGTTCCGGGCATGTCCCGGGATTTAATAAAAACATTGACGATCTGAGAAAAGTTCAAATCCTAGAAAAAGAACTTTCTTAATTTTTAATGTCAAATCCACTGATATGTATCACCTAGTGTGGGAAACAGCAGACAAATGGATTATTTTCATTACAAATAATACACCAATTATTCACCTTCCAGATTTTGCCATAAAAACTGTTTTCTGTTTTATCAACATCCTACAAAGAACACTATGTTCACATCATCGTTTTATTTTGTGAAATTTGTGAGTGAAACATCATATAGTGTTGAAATTCATGACTTAAGCTCAAAAACACATGATCAATACCACTGATCAAAATCTAATCAGCAGTAGTGCTGGTACCAGCTGCTACCACTTAGTGGGAAACCCTAAAAACCAAATCAAGTCAAGCCGAGCTGATCCAAGTAAGTACTGGTGAAAAGGGCTGTTAGTCATCAGCCCAGCAACACCTCTGCAAACCCCGGAGCTTCTAATTTAAATCAGTCATTTAAATTCAAACTTTTGGCCTATTCCTTGTCTCACTCTGTTTATTTGACTATCCTAAAAATCACACTTTAGGACAGAGATGTCATCATCACCACTGAACCTGGATCTTTTGAAGGGCTATTTCTAAAAAGGGGAGTTTTTCCTTCCCACGGTTGCCAAGCACTTGCTCATAGGGGACTGATGACATGTTAAAAAGGAAACTTATTTCTGATTCTCTCTCAAATATTATCTTTACCTTACAAAATAAAGAGCTTTGAGGCAACTGTTTTGTGGAAATAAAAACTAAACCGAAGAGGACTAAACAGTGTCGTGAAGGACAGACGTTATTTTATGCTTTGCAGATAATACTTGCATCCTTTTTTCAAAGTGGGTGCTTGTGTTTGTGATGTTTTCTCAGTTTGTGGTTTTAAGAGATTCAGTTTTGTGTTATTTATGATGGAGAGGCACTCCCTACTGCCTGTTCCCAGGCCCCCACCCCTTTCTCTCCTCATTCTCTGTCAGGCTCTCTCACCCTCACTGTGGCTCCCTCTATCCAGAGTTTCCCACTCTCTGCATTCGTTCTCACAGCCCTCCTCTCTCCTTCTGTCATGTGATACTGTGCACCCTACAGACTCCCTCCCACACACACACACACACACACACACACACACACACAGAGCCTGTGTTACGTTTCCTCTGTAGCTTTATGTATGTTTGTGTGAATGTCATCTGCAGCTTTGTGTTTGTGTGAACATCAGTCGTAGTTTCTGCTGCTGGGAAACTGGCAGCAGTACAAACATTTGCAGTATTATTTGAGGTACTGCAGCAGTAATGGTGCAAAGTAGCTGCAGGTATTCTGCAAGTCCAGAATTTTCTGACGCAAACACCATGACAGATATCTCGGTCATGAAGCCCATACTTTGGTCATGTGTATGTGTTGGTCATTAGACTTGATGCCGTCTTCTTTCTTCTACCTGCTCACACAAACCACCATGCCTCTGCAACATTTAGATAAACCATCAGTACACATTTTTCTCATATTCATGTTGAACAAATTTGTGATTATATATTCCAGCATCAAGTGTATTTATGAGACAACTTTTAAAACTCTTTAGAATACTTTTATGGTGTGATGTCCGCCTAAAGGGACAGATGGGGGTGGGAGAGGAGCTGCAGGAGGTGTTAGTTTTCCCACATTTCCTCCTGCTGGATGAGATGTGAGTTTTTAAGAAATAAAACCTGTAGGACGAGACTGAGATCAGGGAGAACCAGAGAGACGAGCTGGATCGAGAGGACACACAGAGATGGAGCAACAGGAGACACAATGGGGCAGAATGTGAGAGAGCCTGAGGGGATGAGTTTCAACCTGCTGCTGTTGCACAACAGAGAGGGAAACTCTGAGCTAGAGGACATACAAAACATGTGGTGCAGTTGTGTTTATACATGAAAGTCGGCAAGATCATTTTAAGGGTGAATTATTCATTTTGTTCAGTATGTTGTCTCCTAAATTCTAGATATCTTATCCATGTTTCTAAGCCTAAAGTAATGACCTTCTTTTACTCTTTTTCTCACAGTTTTGTTTACCTATGATTAAATCTGATCATGTCAAAAGGTGTCATTGTTTGCAGCTCCTTCTTATTACTTCTGCGACCAGGAGTCCCTGGAAATTGTTGCTGCTAAAGCGAGTACAAACCTGCAATGTTATAGATTGGTGCGCTTCAGTGTCAACGAAAATAAAAGCTGAAAATATTGTTTACTGTGTGTGTGTGTGTGTGTGTGTGTGTGTGTGTGTGTGTGTGTGTGTGTGTGTGTCAGCTTCTAATGATTCAGTTTTTTTCTCAGGCTGTAAAATCGTAGTTTACACACTTCAGCGACTTCAAGCCGTAACGAGTTTTGTCCTCTTTTGGTCAGACTCACATGAACCAACTCGCAGTTACAAACTTGAGTGATTTCTAAACAGATAAAGTTGCACGTGTCAGCAGCTTCGGTTTCTGTAGGACAGGTGAGTCATTCATAGGTGAATCGCAGGATGTGAAAGTTGAAGAGTCTGAGTTTTTCAGTGAAGTTTCCTGTAGGTAATCCTGCATTACTTCTTCTGTAGCCAACATGCAAATCACAGCGTGCTTTTGACAACTCCAGGAAGTTGTCTGTCGGACTCAGAATGAGCGGGTGGAGGAGGTGTATGATTTACATACAGGTACAATTCAGAAGCCAAATCAGCTGGTTTGGCTTGTGAAGGAGACGGAAAGACGTGATGTGAGCATGCTCAGAGGCTTCTGTTCTGTTTCCATCTGGCCTGTAAAATAACTGCTTGCCTTTTACATAAATTCTGCTGTACGACTATTCTGCTTGTGATTAATATTATAAGATGATCAGCAGTAAAATGTATTTTGAAGATTTGGAGATAATTAGTGGCATAAAGAAATCCAGAATTCTCCATAAGGATCCACTTTAAACTTTGTCTTTATAAACTAACAGATGAGGCTTCAAGGGAATCTTGTTTCACCATCAGCCCAATTCACCACAGCCTGACCTCCATGTCTTTTCCACACACAAACACACTCACACACTGGGAGCACTGGGAACCTCTCAGTCTGTCTACGTTCCCAGGACGCAGTGTGTGTGGCATGCTGAGGGCCTGGGAAACAGACTCGCCAACACAGTTCACAGGGATCAGAAAGGTTCAGCACAAGAACCGACTGGTTCAGCGCTGACGTTGCAGTGATGCAGTCATTGTGCTGATAATTACCCAGAGAACATAATTAAACAGCCATTTGGGTTTTGTTTTTGCAAGCAGCTACTGTGTGTCTCACCTATTAATGATTAAATCTCACATGTGGGTGGTGGTTATGCACATTTCGAGCTTAATATTTTATACTGGGTGTAGATTTGCAAGACTTTAAGAGCACCCTTTGCCCACTCTCAGTTTACCCCATAGATGGTGTGAAAGACAGAGGCTATGGTGAGGTCGCCCGCTGGTCTCTGATGCCCCTTTTTGAGCTTTTCGCCTCTGTCGCCTTGGTGTTTTGAAAGAGGATATGATGAGTGAGCGTCAGCTGCAAAACTGCCTGCCCATTGACTAATGATTATCTAGAATGTGTATTTTCTGTATGATACGGCATTCTGGCTCTTAGAATGAGCAGAATTCACAAATTGGACACTGTTTTGTTCTGTTTGACCTGAAATGAGTGACTAAGCCCATAAACTGATAAGGAGGAGTTTAGGGAAAATGATGATCCATTAGTTGCTATTAAAAAGAAAGCAGGGTTATGGTACTTCCATGCTGGCTTCCCTTTTCAGGTGGGTGTAGCTTCTGTTTGAAACAATTTCCCGTTTGCTGGCGCTGAAAGCCAACATTTTTTTGTAGGGCTGGAGTTTCTTTGGAATTTCAAAGTAACTCCTCAGAGTGGATGCCAGAAAAATCAGCAGCAACAAAGATTACAGCATTCCCTCTCTGTTTCCCAAAGACTGACTAATCTCATTATTTAAATAAGAGAAAGAAATCACACCAGTCAACTACTGTAAAAGTAAAAGAAAACACTCTAAAATTGAGCTCAATGAAAAGATTAAACATTTTTCAAATATTTTGAATTAAACAAAATATTTAAAACCATTAACTCAACCCCTAAATGATCAGTTTTTAATTGTTGCTGACGTGTGGGCCCTGTGCACAGCATTGCACCCCGGATCACTTTTCACAGCATGTCTAGCAGTAGCAGTCTCCTTTCCTTTCCTTCTTTCCTTCCTTCCTTCACCTCAAGCTAATATTTGTTTTCTTTTTGTTACTTTCTTTAGCGTAACATTATTTTTATCTTAACAATTATTTAATCATTTCTAAGTTCATATTTAAGGTTTTTCTTCAATGACATTAACATGAAATAACAAAAGGCTTTTAATATTAATGTTTGCAGAGGACACTGCGATTTTTAGTGAGATCACAGTGGAGGTAAGCACGGGAGAGGACAGGAATAAAAATACACAAAGTAAAACACAACACCTGTGTGAATGAGAGGGAGGCAGATGGAACAAATGCACGAAGTAGGTGCAGTGAAAGCATAAATACCATCCAAAGCAATGGACAGTGCACAAGAAGAAGAAAGTGTAGGCAGGGTCGAGTGTGTGGAAATGGTAATGGTGCTGGCAGCAAGATGAAGAGGGAATTTGTGAATTCCCAGTCAGAATTTTAAAGTGAAACAGCCACTCGAGTTGGATTTCAAAGATTGGAGCAACCCCACCAACCCCAAGTTAACAATCCAAGAAGGTGGCGAGATGCATCAGTAAGCATATCTGGAGAAGTTTTAGACCGTACTCTCTATTTGGGGTCATGCTACAGTGTTATTTTCCCACTGTTGCTGGTATCGTGGTGTTGCTGTTGTACACAGGATAATGGTAGCACCCTATCCAGTAAACTCTTTCTAGGAAGCCTGTATAACAAGAAAGATGCTGGACTGAATGTCATATTTTGTAATGAGCAAGGCTGAAATTAGCATGGACCCGATGTTTGGCAAACACCAGTAATTTTTTGGATAAAGAGCATGTCAAAATGTTCTGTGGGACATGCAGGCACACTTTGCTCTGCCCTCTCTTCGCTGCTCTGTTTACTTGTGTGGTCATGGGACTCAGCGGCAGTGAGTAAGCACCATGTACAGGTAGGTAAGGGCTGCAAATGAAAAAACTACAAACAATGATGCATATTCGGGAGGAAATTGTCTATTGTGGCAACACAAAAAAACACATGAAGGACCACCAAAAAGGAAAGAAACAAACAAACTTTTTCCTGGAATGAGCAGAAAAAGAAACGACGAGAGGAGGAAAGAAATCCCTCAGACAGACCCCGACCCTAGCACAGAGGCCACTGGCCTTCCAGAAAGTCAAAGAATATTCACGTAGCTCACACAGTGGTGAAGTAATCAAACCTTTGATATTTATTATTGAAATGAAAAAAAAGACTACTCTGGTCAGTCTGGGCAAGCCATCAGACCAGAACACCAGAAAAGGTATGTGGGGGGGGTGGGGGGGGTGGTGCTGGGAGACAATGGACCATGATTCAGCTACTCCATGAAAAAGAGGATTTTACCACACAAACAAACATTGTTTCCCACAGACCTGCTGCAGCAGCACCTTGAGAACAAACCTCTTGAGCAGCCTGCAGGATAATAACTCCCACCTCGAAATGTAAAACTTCCAATTTGTGTCATGAAATTTCAAAAGGGTTATGGGCCAATCGTGCAGAGCTTTCTGCACAGAAAAAGTTTCACAAAAGTGGAATACACTGGTTGATGCATACAAAAATCATCTTAAAAAGAAACCGTTCATTTGCAGGTTTTCAGTGAAACAGACAACCTGCGTGAGGCTCGCACAACATTGGGGTCAATATTCCTGGGAACTTCCAGCAGTACAGAGGTCTGCAGAGGCTCTGAGACTCAGTGGTAGTGCAACATGTAGACAGGCGCTGTCTGGGAAACTGAAGCGTCCAATCAGTGTCACCACCATCACTCACAGCACATGATTACAGTCACACAGTGGCAGGCAGTAAAGTAGTAAATCTGTAGTTTTTATTTTTGTCAGTATTGCCAAATTTATCAAAACAAATGTGTTTTTGGAGAATGCAGAGTTCTACATAGGTGCATTCAGCTGCTTTAACATTGCACATGACAAACATCTTTGCTATTGTAAGAAGACGACAGGTGAACAGACTTAAAAGCTGCAGGGAACTCATAACTTTCGATTTCCTTAATCGCTGTGTGTGAGAAGCGTGCACAGACAAAACTCCATTATCTATTAATGACAAGCTTCGGCTGATAGAAGACATCCATGCTTGTTTTTTACTGCACTTATATAAATGGAATAATATAGCAGTCATTAGCTACAAGATAGTGTGCACATGGTTTGATGTGAGAGTGAGTGTGCTGCTTTCCAGCCTCGATGCCCAAATAGGGATATTGTGGATCACACACTCAAGCATTCAGCTGATTACAATAGCGCTGCAGAGAAACACTGGTGTGACATTAAGAGATCAAAACAGCTGAAATGAGATGATGGAGATGTGAAGAGGGAATGAAAATGTCAAGGAGGTGTGTGGGTGGGTGACACACACATACACACAAATACACAGAGAGAGAGAAAGCACGAGAATAAAAATCAGAGCAAGAAAACAGAAGCTCCTGGAAGTTCCTGCCGAGGATTATTATTACTCACCTCCACAGAAAGGAGAGGACATGAATGGATGAGGAGGTGGAGGCGGTGAACAACAGGGTGGAGGAAGAGAGGGAGGAGGAAGAGGAGGTGTTTCAAGAGTCGTGCGGTGTCTTTGAGGTTCGCAAAAAAACCAAACAGGTTTCAGGCACAAATTACATGAAGAAAAATCAGGAATGTCCCATCTTTACTCCAGTTTCTACATCTGTACATCTTTAAGAAAAAACAATGTGTGCAACTTTACACAACATCTTATTCATGAACTCTGTGATACTGACTTTGTAAAGTAAAATTTAAAAAATCCTTCTGTGACTGACTTTTTTAGAGGCTCGGGTGTAGTGCTGCTGGAGTGTGTGTGTGTGTGTGTGTGTGTGTGTGTGTGGTTGTCTTTTTACCTCCGAGCAAAGAAACTGAATTTCAACCAGGTGATGCTAAAAGTGAAAGTTCTGTCATTATTTTGTGCCACACAGGTAGAATGGTCACACGTGTCATATTTGTGTTGATTGATTAACGACATCGACTGCACTGGGCAACATATAAAACCACCTTAAACGTTGCTTGTAGCCACTTGCAAACACCACTCTTCTGTTTTTGTTCCTTCTCAGCTCTTCTATACACGACCTTTCATTTAATCATTGTTACCATTGAACTCTGTTTCTCTTCAGAGGAGTGCATTTTATCCTGTCCCCACCCCCTCCCTCACCCCCAACTGGTCACAGCTCCCTGAGCCTGGCTCTGCCAGAGGGTTCTTCCCATTAAAAGGAAGTTTTTTCTTCCCATTATTGCCAAGTGCTTGCTCATAGGGGGCGTTTGATTGTTGGGGTTTTCTCTGGGATCTTTACAGGACAATATAAAGTTCTTCGAGATGATTGTTTTGTGATTTTTTGGAACATCAACCAGTCTACATGCCACTGTCAGACGTTGGTCCGAATAACTAACCATAAGTCACAGTAAAAAAATTAGTGACAAATTAACAGCATTAAATCACAAGGATTCTTGGTGGGTATTGGACTTTTCCAGGACTGCTCTTTGTTATATATTCTGTTCATAATTCTTGAATTTTTATAGAATTTTAGGTGCAGCCAAGAGTCGGGGGGGGGGGGTCTGGTTTGGTGGCCTAAGGGCATCTCTTCTTTTTGATGAGGATGTGGTTTTTGTTGGTTTCACTGAGAAATGACCTCCAGTTGGCACTGGGGTGGTTTGTGGTTGAGAATGACCTCAAAGTTGGAGGACACGGTTCTCAGTCAGAAAAGGTGTCCATGCCAGATCAGGTATAAGTTACTGCCATGGGTGGAGGAGTTTAAGCACCTCAGGGCTTGTTCACAAGTTTGGGGAAAGTGGAGTAGGAGATCAACATGGTGTAGTGTCAGCAGTGATGCAGACCCTGTAATGCTCTGTTGTGGTGAAGAGAGCTGAGTGTGAAAGTGTGGTATTTGATTTACTGGTCAGTACATGTTTGTACCCTTATCTGTGGTCACAAACTCTGGGCAGTGACTGAAACAATCAGATAAAATAGAAGCAGCTGAGATTCATCCAGAGGTGGAGGAATCCATTCAATACAATTTCTGTTGATTTTTATTCATATAGCACCAACAGCAGTTGTCTCAAGGTGCTTTATATTGTAAGGTAAAGCCCCAACAACAATGCAGAGAAACCAGTCAAAAGCAATCAAAGACCAAATAAGCAAGAACTTGGTGACAGTGGAAAAGAAACCTGTAACAGAATCAGAGAGGAAGGTCGAGGCATCTTTGGTGAGCCACTTCTCCTTCGCATTTAATAGAGCCTATTAAGGTGGTTTGGGCATCCGATGCCTCTTGGGTGCCAAAGGTGTTCCTGTCATGTCCAAGGACACACGCAGGTCATGAGAAACATGGAGTTGCTGAAAAAGACGGTTAGTCAAGCAGAGATGAAGACGAGGCTGAAAGGTGAGTTTATGAAGGCTTTAAAGTTAGTCTTTTTGGTCACATGCCCAGCTATATCTGATAAAATGTAATTAAACAGTTCACTGTTTTGTTCACTTTTATGATTTTGTGAAGTTGAAGACAGAACTACACCTCTGCGAAGAGAAAACTATGTCCCAGTGTTTCTTAGGCATGTGTGATTTTAATGAGATTGTTTTCGTGCTCGTACATGTCTCACTGATGGTGTTTTTGCAGTAACACTTTTCTCTGTAATGCATGGCTTTGCAGGAATTTTCTTCGAACTTCACTGCCAGCAGAGCTCCGGGAACACATACACCTTCCTCTAGTGTTTGTTTGTGTGTTTGCATGTCTTACAGGGTGGTTAATGGGTTTCAGCACCTGGAGCAGAACGAGGGAGAAAACGCTTTCCAGGAACTGGCTGATAGCTGCATATTAATGAGAAACATTATGCAATCAGCTGTAGGTGTGATCTGGATGTCTAATTTCATAGCCATAATTGGCTAAATGTGCTTATATGGTTTGACAGGCTCACTGTGCAGTATGTACTCCTGGCACCAGGTAACACTGAATGTTCAGGTTGCAAGTTGTGCATGTCTGCTGATCTGTGACTTGAAGGTCTTTAAAGGTTAGTTAAAGACTACAACAGGTTTTTGGCTTCTAATGAGAGAGTTTACCACACACACACACACACACACACACACACAAGTAAAAGGCCTGCATTTGCATGCTTAATGTCATAAAGATAACACTACTGTGTGTGACTGGTGAGTCACTGATGACTTAAAGCCAGACCTTTGACCTCCCACACTGTAAACGGGACCACAAAAGGGAAAAGGACCTCATCAAGCGTCACTCTCCTTTGTCTTCACTTCTCACTCTGAGCCTCCGTCGCTCACCCCACACGCCGACCACAGCAGAAACTGAAACACTCTGACCGCAGGCTGCAGCTCAGCAAAGTGAAAGTGATGTCAGTGCAGCGTGAAGGAAATTTTGGTTATCCAGGGGGCCCGTCTTAACGTCAGCACACAGTGACCCACACAGGACTCTAAAGGGGTTTTGTGGATAAAATGTAAGAAGTTAAAATAAACAGATAGCTTATCTTACAGATGAAATAATGAAAACACTGCATGATGAGGCAACAAAAATGCTCGACATCAAGATTTAGAATCATTTGCTGATGAAGGAAAATGGTAACATTACTTAATGACTTAAAACGTTTTCACACATGCGTGTTCTTGTTTTTATGGTTTTATTCCAGAATGCACACATACTACACGGGGCATGTCCTTTCTGTCCTGTGCCATACAACTGCCATACTGAGACACAGGACGCTTTCTATTGTGGCTGTATAAAGTTTAACAGCAGCCAAGAGCAGAGTGCAGCCAGTTTCCTGAGGAAACTGTGCTGGGCCTTCTTTACCAGGCGAGACATATTCAAGGCTGTGATGTGAATGTGCAGGACCTTAATGTTATTCACCTCCTCGCTGTATAGAAGGAGAACAGCGTGTTCCATCTTCCTTCTTGGTCTTACTGGTGTTCAGGACCAGGCTGTTGTCTGCACACCACTGAACAAGGTGACCTGTTCTCTGCAGTAAGTCTCATCATTATCTGATATGACACCCACTGCTGTAGTGTTGGTATCAACTGCAACCTCACACAGGTATTTGAAGAGTGGATGGGGACACAGTCATGTGTGAAAACTGTGAAGAAATCTTGGCTGAGCACACAACCTGTGTTCAGGACCAGTGTAGATGATGTACAGCTCCCTGCTGTCTCCATCTGAGGTGTACTGGTGAGAAAGAGCACAGTGAAGTGTGATAGCTTCCTTGGCTTTACTATATTAAAAGGCAGAAGTGAAGTCAAAAAGTAGCATCCTAACATATGTGATAGGAACATGCAGGTTAGACAGGGCTGTGTGAAGTGCTTTTAAGACTCCTCTCTTGATCACTTCATCCAGTAAGTGAACTAGTGGCTGTCCAGACCAACAGGGAAACTATTCTCGACTGCAAATGAGTGATGCATTTGGATTGGATATTGGCCTTTAACCTGCCGGCTCTCTAGCAGAGAACCCCATGTGTCGGAGAGCACTGAAATGTCCTGTGCATCTACTCCTAGCAAGTGGCCATTATGTGTGCTGCCTCCTGCACTCGCTCACCACTCTCTACACTCAACTAAAACCACACAGTATTTCCATTAGTGAGAACAGCTGAATCCCACTACTTCCTGCTGAGCACTAAATGTGAGAAAGGACAGTTTTCATGACCTAATTCTACCAACATTCTTATGTTAATGTGCCGTTTAAGACAGTGCAGAATGTAATAGGAGTTGGATAGGGAAAGGAGGAAGTGGCAACATCCAGGGGTGAAAAACGAAGACCCAGAACTTTCTCCACTTGAGCTAACTTCCACAGGTTCCTGTGCTAAAACATCAGCTTACAGCAGAAATGTTTACAGGCTAGTACGAAAAGTGTTTTTGGTATCTCTTTGTGTATTTATTTTATAGCTCACCTGTTAGAATTATTTAATAGGATTTAAAGTTTGCATTATAATTGGGTATGGCCTCTTTGATCAAGAGTAGGATCATGACACACACATCTAGCTGTCTGCAATTTGGAGTATTTATAATGGAGTCATCTGACAAATAATACCAACTCAACCAACCTAAAAAGTCTTCGCTCCAGCTGATGCATCAAAGTCTAATATGTTATTATTCTACTTAGCACACAAACTGCCTGAGTTGTGTTACTTAACACACTAGCTAGCATTAGCTGACGAGTTAGCACTCCAAATACGGTCACTTCTGGCTAAAACTAAAATGGCAATGGACAAAATGGTAAAAATCAATGGTGCATTTTAATTCTTAAAAGAAAGTCTAAATACTTCCAAGGGCAACACAGTGGCACAGTGCTTGGAGGTGCTTGGTTCAAATTCACTAGCTGGCCTGGGTTTGCATGTCTGCCCGTGTCAGCCTGGGTTCTCTCTGTGTAGGGCCTAATTAATTAGTGATTCTAATTGTGAAAGTGATTGCATATGGTTGTTGGTTTCTCTGCGTTAAAGAGACTGACGATCTGTCCAAGGTGTGCTGCCACTTACTCCAGCCCCCCCCCTGCAAGCCTGAATTGGGTAAGTGAAAGATGGATGGATGGATTCTTCCGTCTGTCCCTGATCCAATTAGCTGAAGGCTGTCCAGGTTGACCTCACGGATTTGCATGATTTACCGACTGAATTTGTGAAATACTTTTTAATTTGAATGTTTAAAAATGCTTGATCAGAGGATTGATGCATGAGCAATATTATAAAAATACACCAAGTAATATAAAATTCTTTATTTAGGGGTCGTTTAGAACCTGAACCAATGAGAGGAAGGTGGCAGGAGACAAAGTTATTTGGTGGTTACTTTGATCCTGGATGACCTGTGAAATACAAAGAAACACAAAGTCACTTCACAGAAATGTGTTTTAAAGCTTTATGGTCTGAATCCATCAAAGTACCCCTCCTGGGAAATAAGAGTTAAACATTATCAGTCTCTAATGTCTGGTTCTGAAAAGAGTTAGAGAGAGTTTATAACATGTGATAGAAGGTCTGATTAAGTTATACTGTAATCAGCATTAGAAAAACAGGTCAGGTGACAATATGCTATTATATTCTATGTATACTGACTCTGTGCAGGGATGGGGAAGAGAATGGGCAGGCGGTGGTTTGGTGGAGAGCGTGACGCTGTCAGTCAGACAAGCTGCGACCATATAAGGACAGAGCAACAGGAAGCGGGGATTTCTCTGCGGAGTCATGTGACTTCCAGTTACAGCGATGCTTACACACACACACACACACACACACACACACACACACAAAGACACACACGCTTAGGTCTGCCTGCAATTATTTATGAAGCTGTTTGTTTGTTTACTTCAGACTCCTGCACATTAACACATACTTATTTAAATCTCATTTTGATGTCATTTTAATTTCAACTGATTAAAATCTATTAGGATCAAAACTGTGCTTAACCTAATCACAGGAAGTCTGTGGGAGAGCAGACAGGGTGTTAGCAGCAGGATGCATCATTGGTCTTGACTGGAGTTATAAAAAGAGTAATTATTCATATTCAGGACCTATAGATGCATATCCTGGATACACACACTTACTTCAGCCTCAACAATAAACCTCCTGTGAAATATTGTGTAGATCCTCATCATGCTGTTGGTGCATGAATGCTGCATCTCTGGGGTTTCATACAGTTACATAAAATTGCAACAAATGTGATAATATCAGCAATGTTAGTTAAAAGTCCTGTTTTAGACACAAAGTCTGTTTGGAGATGAATGGCTAGCAGGGGTGTACGTTGCAGGTTTTCCAGACAGATGGCTGTGACGAGTACCCCGTTTGGATTTCTGTGTTTTGTTTTTTTCCCCAACTAATGAGTCATTTCATTTGCACTTGCTGGTTAGGTTTAGTCACTGAAGCCATGTGGTTAGGTTTAGTTATTCATCACATTTTGTGTTAAATATCCTCCTTTACAAGAGTAACCTGCACAGTGATTATGACAAGTTCAGAGTAAGAGTTGTAACCTAGTGCATCACACAGTGACATCACGCGTGGTGTGTTTGGATGGTTTTGCGATGAAAGTTGACAGAGATCATAGCTGGGATGAAACTGTAATCACACTCAGCCGAGGTGCTTTTCTTCTGCAGTTGATGGCGTCTGGATGGCGTGAACACAAACAAATGTTCATTAGCTCTGACATCACCACACTAATGACAAGTGAGCAGGAAAACCCGACCTCTGACCTCCCACACTGTCAACTGGACCACAGAATGGAAGTGAACGTGCTAACACGTCACTCTGTTGCTCTGTGTCGCTAGCTCCACTCCCTTATCTGATTTTGCCTCAGCCGCCCGACATGGCGACCACAGCAGGAACTGAAACTCCGACCGCACGGTGCAGCTGTGTATCACTGCAGATGATGTCTGGGTTTATCTTTTAGATTTCTAATGGTCTTTCCTTTACTGCCACACTCAGGACAAGCTTTATAAATCAGAAGGGCTGTTTGTTATTTTTCCTTTTATAGGACAGTATTTATATACATGCAGATGACACTCAGTTGTATGTTTTAGCATCACTGAACCTCCGACATCAGCTGCACAAATCAGTTATCAATTGTAAGAGTGGTTACAGCATTTATCAGCAGCTGTTAATGTAAAATTCACCTTCAAGGCACCTTTAGTTTAAAAAGAAACTTTCACAGTTTTAATCCATAATTATTCCTGAAACAGTGTTCCTGCATCTAACAGTTATATCACACTTATGATTTTATGACATTTCTTTAAAAAAACGTGTCATAATTTGACCCTTGATTAGTGAGGATGACTCTTTGTGTGTTTTTTGAATTATTATTACTTTGGGCATTAAAATACATTATAAAACAATCCAAAATAAACCTGCAATCAAAAGAATCCATCAAGTGGAGATTAAATATGCAGCTTATCTTCTTGTTGTCATTTTACATGTCGACGCTGCGCGCCGGCTCTTCTTCCTCTGTGGTTAGTAATACAGAAACCGTCACCCACATTCAGCATCTTCACCCACAGATCTGCCTACAACCATCGGCAGCTCCAACCTGCTGCTGCTTTCCTCTCTGTCACGGTTCGCCCTTCATCACTGCGTGCATTACAAGTGCTTCCTGTGTGCACAAATGTAGGTTACAGCTTGTACTGATATTTAAGCACATATTTGATATTTTGTTTTGTTGCTGCAACCTTTTCAATGAGCATTTTACTGAATGCCAAACACTTGCTCCTCTGCATACATTGTACTGTACAAACAGCAGGTTCTGTATATATGCTGTTCTGTGTGGACTCATTGTTATTCACCAACCAGGCTGGGAGATGCTGATTGTCATGGTAACGGTGTGGGAGCCAACCGCATGAATGAAGAACACCGATTATTTTATTCAGCCCAGGTTTAGTCATCATTCATATTTTTACTGACTGAGAGCAGCGCCGGCAATGGTGGTAGCAGAGGTAGAGTAGTAGTAACATGGGAGTAATTTCCAGTGGGAACAGATAAATCTGCTTCTCTCTAATGTTCTGCTTTTCCATCTTTACTTTTACAGTTTGTTGAATGTATTAAATCCTCTTAAACAGAAACATCGCTTCTGCCCAGCTTAGAGAAGAGACGAAAAGAAGAAGCTTTGCTTCAGGGGACGAGAGAAGCTGAATATAACCAAAACCATCAACACAATTTTTAACCGCAAAAGTGCCCCAATATGCATCTAAGGCTAAAAGAAGAAAAAAGGCCTAATCTAAGTCTAATCTTTGAGACTAGCAGTAAAAAAATGACATGATCATAACCAATAATGTGCACAACAAGATTAATAGAAATAATGGCAGAAAACATAATATAAACGTTATATAAACGTTAGCATGAAAACTAGTGAATCCTAAATTAATAAAAGCACAAAACTTCAGTTAGCATAAGAAAAGAAGTGTAAGAAAAGCAATGAAACTAACTTAAATCCTAAAGTTTGCATAAAGACCAGTCACTGAGATTAGCATAACTAATGTTGGAACAAATACTAACATTAGCAAACAAAACAGAAGAAAAAAAACAGCTTACTGGAGAAAAATGCCACCATAGCATTTAAACATCATAAGAGTCCTAAATGAGGCATGAAGAAAACAATAGCATAAAATCATATGTTAGGGCAGCATGATGGTGCTGTGGTAACACTGTGACCTCACAACTTTCCCAGTTCAAAAACCGGGTGGGGCCCCGTTCCCCCTGTGCCTACGTAGGCTTCCTCTGGGGACTCCATCTTGCTCCCACGGTCCAAAAACATGCGTGGTAGATTAACTGGTGGTTCTATACTGGCCGTGGAGGAAAAGTAGATAAAGTGCTTGAAGTGTATTGAGTAAAGTTCTCTATGTATGTCTGTATGTATGGGCTGCAGTCTATAGCACTTTGATTGGTCAGTAAGACTAGAAAAACACTTTATAAATTCACATAAAAAAGAAACATGATAAAAATCTGTGATAAAGATGCTGATAAGGAGGTAAAAGATGGTATAAGGAGGTTTCAGCTAGCTTGATGCACAACAGCAATTCCTAACAGTTGGAACGCTGCAAAATGTAAAGAAAAACACAATCCAATCCATGTTTCCTTCACAATAAAGCATAGAAACATATCAAATGTTTAAAGTGAGACATTTTACTATTTCATATTATTTCACAAGGTCTGAGATCCACACAGGTTAAAGCTATATCATGCAAAAAAGCAGCCATTTGTGAACATGATGCAGAAATGCCAAAGCTAATTTAAAAACTGGAAAAGTGGAAAACTGCTCTGATATGTTGGGTGTTCTTCAGTATGGTGCCCTGGTGAGGTGAGGGTTGAGGGTTTGATTCTCTGCAGCTGTAGGTCTGGCAGGTCAGATCTTTCAGAGACTGAAGTGTGGCAGGTGTGAAGATGTGACACCTCAGACTGTGAGAACTTATCACCACAGTGAGCAGACACTTGGATGTCAAAGATCAGCTTTAACTACCTGCACCATGACCTCTGAAAAGGACAGACCCTCTTGGAGACACAAGGACCTCAGCTGTTTGACAGCAGGGAGGCTGGGATCAAAACACACAGGGTTCAGGTAGTATGACTGCCTCCTGTAGCAACATGAATTAATGATCATCAAGTGAAGCTTTATTCCCAAGGTGCCCTATGGGAAACTGGGTTCTGTAGCTTATAAAGAGATAAAAAAAATAATATTGAGCAGAATAGAGTTCAGCTTATTGCTGTTGTCCTCCACAGTAAAGCAAGAATTGCACCAATAAAACAGGATCAAAAACACCATGCAGTATTTCACAGAAAGCAGTTTAAAGATCAGCAGAAACCTGAGGTTTCAGTCAGTCCGCCTTAAAATAAGACAGCACACACAGCGTATTGTAGCAGTCTGTAATTAGATGTCAAATAAAGCATTGACAGATAAATCTTCACGTCTGTTCTAGATTTAGAGTTTTGACTCAGTGCCAGACAAAACTGGTCTTTTCAGCATGTCTGTCGAGTCTCTGGGCTCCCGGGCCACGCTGGAAGAGATGCTGGCCTGTTGTGGTTCGGCTGCTCTGTTTGCATCTTCATGCTGCACATTAGCGGTGAGCTGCTGAGATGGAGAAGCACCGTGGGAGGTTTGCGTTTCCCAGAATACCAGCTCGGTCCAATCAGAAGCAGGAGCGGGAACCTGAGCGGAGATTTCCTCTGATGGACGTCAGCAATTGCAACATCTGTGATGTAAAACGAAAGGCCAGCAGCTGGGCAGCTGCACAGTAAACGCAGAGCTGACCACATTTATCCAGCTTCCAGAGTTTTGTTTGCATGAGCTACACATTAGAGAAAGGTCAAACACACACAATGAAGTGAGGATTTTCTGACAGGGCGGACTACATTTGTGTCTCCTGTAAGCGA
Source organism: Oreochromis niloticus (assembly GCF_001858045.2). Taxonomy (NCBI): domain Eukaryota; kingdom Metazoa; phylum Chordata; class Actinopteri; order Cichliformes; family Cichlidae; genus Oreochromis; species Oreochromis niloticus. The sequence goes on along the minus strand of NC_031980.2, from coordinate 37,297,861 downwards.
CCGCAGATGGTTCTCCAAGTTCAAATTTGATGACAAGCATAATCTCCAGCTTATTTAGGCTTAGATGACATTTTGACCACATGAGCTGCACTGGAGTCTAAAAAGCTCACTCTCACAAATCTGTGAGTAAATTTGAATTGCAGCACAGAACACTAATGATTTAAAAAGAAGCCATCAGAAGTCAGTTCTGAGATTTAACTCTTCAGCCATAAGATCTGCAACATTACTAGCTTGGTTTTGGAGCTGAGATGAACTCATTTTAAGGATGTCAAGGATTACAACCAGAAACTGGTAACCTCAAACACAGAGTTCAGGGATTTTATTTACAGTGCTTGCCAGTGTACAAAGACCTTTCTTTGAGGCTGAAGAATGGTGGAGAGTGAACAAGCAGCTACGTTTCTTTAGAGATGTCGAAGGTCTCGAGCAGGGATCAAGCTTTGATTACTGAGTTCCAGTGTAGAGAGCCACTAAATGGTTGAAGGCCATGCAATAAAAAAGCCACCTTCAAATAAAATAATTCCCAGAACAATAAATCTGTTTATTAAACAGTAAGCTGGCAGAGAGCTTCCCCGGCAGCACAGCAAAGTTGTGGCTCCCTAACCTACAGCAGTTGTTCTAAGGAGTTTGGTTTGGCACAGTAATACAATCAATGTAGGCTGGAGTGAGCTGGGACTCTGTTTCTAACGATAAGTGTATTGTTAATTGTTTTAACCATCCACTTCACAGTGAGTTTTGCCCTCTGGCTGTCGCTTTAGAGTAACTGTGGGGAAGACCAAAAGACTCCAGGTCTCCTTAAAAAACTAAAACAAAAACCACCCAAAAACTTTTGTTTTAAAAAGATAGAACACTCCTTGACTTTAAAAGCAATACAGTAAGCCCAGTAAAAGTAAATAATACTACAAAAATATGACGATAAAATATAGAGTTTTAATCAACTTTCAAAATGAGGCCTGTGTGTAAGTTTAACAAAGAAGTTCTGTATTCAGTCATGTGTCTTGAGTTGTCTGGTACTCTTTACATGGATTTCACACACGGTCGGATTTAATACCATCATCACTCTGGTTGAAACATTTTCTTGCCCCTCATTCTGCTCCATCTTATCCTGGTTAGATAAAGCTCCCCATCCACATCTCCACCTGCTTCACCTCTCCCACCACCAGCTTCATCAGCGTCTAATCATCAAAGAGTTTAGTACTCAAACTCTATGATTTGATTAATAAACTGTTCATTTCCTATAAATGATTTCTCTCTGTTCAAATACAATATAAATGAAATATAATGTATCAAAAAGGCTTCTGCTGTATTTTGGTGTGGAAGGAAGATTTGACACGTGAGCCATCTTTTTATACAGTCTCTGGGACAAACATTTCATTTCAAATGTAAACATTAAGGCTAAAAACGAGAGTTTAAATGGAGAAAATGACAAACCCAAATTATGTCAAACTCCAGTCTAAAAGCAGCCTTGGGACAGTCCAAAAACAAGTCTAAAACAAGCTCTGCCACAGTGCCCTCAGGTTTGTTTGTGCCTCTTTTCCCTCAGTGTCTTTTCCCCTTTGTCAGCATGTTTCTCTCCAGTTGTGAGGTCGTTTTGAGGGCGTTGCTACACACCAGTTCATGCTGTATCAGTTCCTGGCACACCTGCACGTCATCATCTAATCAGCCACCTGCAGTTTATAAGGAACAGCTCATCCAGCCACTCGTAGCCAGGTCCTTACAGCAGTCGCAGTGGTGCCACATTCTGGCTCCTCCTGAGGGTCTGGTTGTTTTTGTAGTTCACTTTCTTGCTTTTGATTCACCTCTGCTGGCCCACTGTCCAGTGATGGCCCTCAGCATCATTCTGTGCAGCTCATAACTGAATGCAAAAGGCTTCACTGCACACACCATTCAATCCCTGTTTAATTATTCCTGAGGAGAAGTGTTAATGTTCTCAAATACAGATGCTTTGAGGAGTTTTAGGTCACCTCATTATTGATTACAAATGACTCCTACCAGAATAAACAGCCGTCCCTTTAACTGATAACTGCAGATATTAACAGTAACACTTCAATTCAAATACTTTGTCCCACAAGGGGAAATTATTTTAACAGCAAGACAAGTAAGTAAACAAAACAATAATAAAAAGCCACAAGACAGTTATAGTCATAAACAAGGCTTCACTTTTTGCACATTGTGTCCTGTTACAGGCTTGTTCCAAAGTGGATTAAATACATTTTCACCTCACAATTCTACACACAATAACCAATAATGTCAAAGTGAAAAACATTTGCTTAAAAAGAAAAAAGAAAAAACTGAACATGAACGTAAGTATCCAGCTTAGGTGCATCACGTTTCCTCTGATCACCTGTCAGCTGTGGTTTACATCTGGATTGGAGTCCACCGGTAGTGAAGTCCACTTGATAACTTTTGTAACAAGTAACAACAAAACTGTAACTTTAATGGCGCCATTATGCACGGCCTGTGTCGTGGGTGTTGTACGTCGATTTTTACACTGTACAGTCTGGCAATGATTCAAGGACTGATCCGGTCATTAAATACACAGGTGGGCGATGAGCTGATAGCAGCAGGTGTGGCAGGCATGAAACCAGCAGAACCAGTGATGTGATACATTGTAGGAGGACCAGGAAGACACACTCACACCTGAGGGTAGAGATAAGATAAGATAAGATAACCTTTATTAGTCCCACACGTGGGAAATTTGTTTTGTTTATGATGAAAGTGGGAGTGGGAGGAAGCATGGATCTGTGGCACCTGTGGAATCTATATAATATAATCAGTCAGTCATAAACTTCAGCTGCTGATAAAATGCACTGTAGTCATGTCATCGTTTTATAAATGCATTCTGAGTCAGCTGTCAGCTCTCTGATACACACACTGCAGTGAGATAAGGAGGTATTTACTCACACATCAGTTCGACTTGATGACTTGATGGCGTGTAGGTGCAGCGTAGGGTTAAGAGGGGTTTCTGGTCACAGCATAACCAAAGTCTAAATCAAGCTTAACACATTGAATTACTGCATTATTAAAACATGTAATGTGATTACTTTATCGCAAGTAATGCAAAGATGCAAAGATCAACAAGAAAGAACAGGATGAGGCTGAACATCTACACTGCTACTAAAACTGTACAGCCTGGCAATGATTCAGTGACATTACACAGATGGGCGATGACCTGATAGAGTCAGGTGTGGTAGGCATGAAACCAACAGAACCAGTAACGGGGTAGATCTCGAGGAAAACCAGGAAGACCTGCCCTTTCACACACACACACACACAGCTGAGGGTAGAGATGAAGAAAGAGAGTGGGAGGAAGCATCTGTGGCAGCCAGGGGAACGTGACAGTTTCTGTATCAATGAGGATCAAACTGTGGTGTAATATGATCAATCAATCATAAATTGCTTCTTCTAATAAAATACATTATAATCATGTCATCATTTCATAAATTCATTATGGCATATTGGCTCCCCACACTGCAGTGAGAACAGGCGGTATTTACTCTCAGGGCCATCAGGTCACAGTCAGTGTGAGATTTTCAGGCACAGTGTTGATTCAGACACCTGAAGTGGGACTGAGGGGTGTGTGGACTTGCATTCTTGATGTTGTAGGTTTATCTTTTTTTTCTTTCCAAACAGTGTCACCATGGAGACTTAAAATCATTTTAGAGACAAAAATCAGGTCACATATTTTGGCATTAAGCCAGTGTGTGTGTGTGTGTGTGTGTGTGTGCGTGTGTGTGTGTGTGTGTGTGTTATGGAGGTGTGAAGCTGCAGGAGGACAGTGTGAGAACGTCTTAGCTGACCTGCTCCTCATCAGCAGGGGGGTCAGAAGTTGCACCACTTTGTTTTCATTCATCACTTTGTATAATTCCCCCCCCCCCCCCCCCCCCATACTGGGCTCAGGTCAGTCAGGCACGTTTGTCCTGTTGTGACAAATATGCTTAATTTATGCTACCAAGAAGGAGAACTCCAAAATCCAAACATAGTACGTTTGGACTTAGAACATAAATACTACGAACAGAATTATAGTTCCACTGTAAAACACCTGCATGAGATTAGCCAGACAATTTCACTTATACAAGCTTATATACGGCTCATATGATCTATTCTGAAAGGAGCTGTGATTAGGTAGTCTAGTCTAGTTCCTGTGATATTCTAATGGTGCCAGGGGATGATCAGGTGCCGAGTTTATTCTCAGGCCTCACAAATGACAACATGTTTCAAAGTTCTTGTGGGTTTTTTTGTTTTGTTTTTTCCTCGAATGCTCACAAAAAGTTTTTATTTACCTGCCTCATGTTCACTCTGAAGCAAACATCAGCGTTACGTTTCCATAGCTTTAAAGATTAATTCTTAATTGTATACTCATTTTCGTGGTACTATTGTCTGTATTCATTTATTAGCAAGCGTACTTTAATAAACTTAGCAGCAAACACTAGTCATGTCTCCCAGTATAAACCAGTAAGCAGCAGATGGGTGGGAGCAGTCACTGAAACAGCTCTCACATATGAAAGGTGTGAAATCCAACAGCTCCAGTCATCACCTGATGGACCCAAAATGCAAAAACCAGACTTCACACCTCAGAGGATGCATGTGTGTGTGTGTGTGTGTGTGTGTGTGTGTGTGTGTGTGTGTGTAGTTGTGACAAAGACAAAGACTTTGAGGATTTGAGTTTGCAAGAGAAACTGGTGGCTTATTAACCAAAAATGCAGTAATGTAGGAATTCCTAATCAATAAATATCTGTAATTTATTGCTTGCTAAATGCAATAAAAGTCACTTCCAAGCCAAAGATCTTAGTGTTTCACTGAATATGTTCGTAGAGTTTTCTACTGTTTTTCAATGTGTTTTGTAATTTTGTATCTCTTTATTTTCTCCAGGGTATTTTTTACCTGCTCTTTATCCACTTTATTCACGCTGATTTCTCATCAGCGTTCATCACTCTGCAGCCTCATATCCTGGATGATCAGCTAATCCTGTGGATATTGGACTCTTTGACCAACAGGACTCAGAAAGTTCAGGTCAACAACTCTCTTTCCGGTCTCCGTTCCACCTCCACTGGCTCCCCCCAGGGCTGTGTGCTCTCCCCCCTGCTCTTCATCATCTACACCGATGACTGCAGATCCACACAGCCCAACTGTCACCTGGTGAAATATGCTGACGACACAGTTCTCCTGTCACTGCTGTCAGGGCCTCACAACACCACGGGCTGCTCTGCAGGAGTTTGTAGAGTGGTCTAACGTGAGCAAAACCAAAGAGATGGTGGTGACCTTCTTCAGTAGGCAGAGGGATCTGGCTGCTTCAGTCACCACCACCATCCACGGGAAGCCAGTGGAGGTAGTTGAGGAGTACAAACACCTGGGAACCATCTTTGACAACCTCCTGAAATTCTCTGCCAACACAGAGGAGATTCTCAGGAGGTGCCACCAACGGCTGTACCTCCTTAGGAAACTCAACTCCTTTGGAGTCAGCACACCCATCATGATGACTTTTTACTATGCCTTCCTGGAAAGCATCATGACCTTATCATCACCTGCTGGTTCCACTCCCTCAGCCTTCAGAACAGGAACAGACTGCAGCACACGGCATCAGTGTGCTCTAAAATCATTGGGCTGCCTGTCAGAACTCTGGCACAGGTTTTCAGCCAACAGGCCCTCAGACAGGCAGCCAAAATCATCAACGACCCCTCTCACATTCTTCACCCCGCATTTCAATGGCTCCCCTCTGGGCGACGCCTCCGCTGCATTTCCTGCAGGACTGAGAGGAGGAGAGCCACCTTTGTCCCCAAAGCCACTCTGCTTTTTAACTCCAGCCGATAAGAACATTTCCCACACCAGAAACATAAACTACACTCTTCCTACACTACTGACACTTCATTCACTTTTAGTCACTTGCAGTTATTTATTCACCTTCAGTCACTTTAATTTTAAAACTGTGTAATTTTAAAACTGTATATTCTGTGTATTTATTATTTCACTCCTATTGCCTGTTCTTATTGTCCTTATCTTCAACGTCATGCTGCTCGGTTGTTTGTTAATTGCCCCTTGGGGATAAATAAAGTCTTCTGATTCTGATTTATCTCATATCCACTATCACATCCTGTCCTTCTTTATATTTTATTCTCCTTTTTTATTGTTTGTTAACATTTTCTTGTTTCCACCTCCTTTCACTGTTTTGGGCCTCCTTCATTGATTACTCCTTTCTCCTCCCTGTTTTGTGTAATCATCATAATGACCAACTCCTCCTCATACAGCTGACGTTAGTGGAATTAAACTAACGCCCAGAAACACATGCAGCCGGGTAGAGACAACAGAGAGGGAGGGAGGGAGGGAGGGAGGAGTGTTTGTGTTGAAGTGGGAAAGGGGGGGCGGGGGTGTGTGACCGTTAGGAAATGATTTCAGCCAGCATACCTCTGAGGGGAATTTCATTTTCCAGCTGACAGATTTTCCTTTGAAATTCACCAGAAAAACATCAACAACAGTTTCTTCACTCTGACCTTCCAGTGTTTGGACCATCAGTCCAACCGTTCAACCAAACAGTCAGTTTGTCCTGGGCTCAGTTCAAACCTCCTCACATCTCTGTGTGAAGACTTTACCTTACATTGCACAGTACATAAAGATGGGAGCACCGATTAATCCAGTTTAATTTGTTTTCCTGTTGGAGCCTGTCTGACCGACACGGACCAGTTTGTTCAGTACAGGCCAGCCTGTCCAGAAGAAGCTGGAACTGTCAGACAATTAGAGGAAACACTTTCAGTCTCACTCTGGTATTCAGGCATCTGAAAATGCTTAAATACCACACATTGTTTCTGTTGTTGTGATGCTGCAGATTGAAGTGCAGCACGTCAGCTGCATCAGACTGCACGTTTACAAAGACTCTACCAGAAAATAAACACCATCCCATCCCGTGTGTTCCTAATGTCTGGGAAGGACAGAACATTCAGATCATTTTCATGCATAAATCCCTGCATTTAAGCATTTAGTGTTTCAAAAGTAGGACCGTTTTTGGTCTTAATATCTGCTTTGAATTCTGTGTAGACATTACCCAACAGGGGTCCATGTGAGACCCATCCACCTCAAAAGCAAACAGTTTGCTGTGCATCACTTTTCAGTGGATGGTCAGCTGCTATAATGGACATCCCAAGCTTCAGTTGTGCAGATAACCCTTGCATGCATTTACCACCCACTCACATATCAGTTTTGGTCCCATTGGTAGTCAGAGAAACTCTGGATGTGGCCATTTGTGGTGTCCTCTCTACAAGTCGCTGAATTTGTTTGCTTTTCTATGGCAGTGAATCATTACTTCTTGTCTTCTCCTGCCTTTAAGCCTTATATGCTCTTTCCGGTTGGCTCCCTCACATAAACCATGCAAAATATTTTAAATAGTCGGAATGTATCTGAAGCCGACTATTTCCTGATGTTTGCTACAAGCTTGAATCCTCTGACAGCTATCTAATAGTAGAACTTGCTTTTTTGATGAAACATAAATGTTCAGGTTGGATCATGTGATTTTTTTAAAGCACCTTCCTGTTCCTTTCACCAGATCTTTGCCTCACATCTATCCCGCTGTTTCTCACTGACAATAAATAAATAAGAAGAAACTCTTATAGGAGAAAACTGTCCAATGTTGCAAGACTGGATATATCAAAAAGCGCTTAAACTCCACTTTATCTGTTTACCAGTTTAACACGGCTGAGCTGTGAGACAGTCCAGACATCATGTCATCATCTCAAAAACGAGCTCAAACTCCTCTCCAGCAAGTCGGGTGCAGTCACAACCTTCAGTGCATTCTGGTAATGATAAACACCCGCGCGCACACACACACACACACACACACACACACACACGTCTGTCCTTTGTGTCTTGTTTTTTACTCCCACCATAGAATTCAAACAATGCAGAGCATGGCCTGCATGACACATACTGTCCACTAATGGGAGCAACAGTTTTGTGTCCTTACATGGAGACACAGAACATCTGTGGTGTTTCTGTGGAGGTCTGACAGCAGAAGTAGTTTGAAAATAAAAATAAAACCTGACAGTTTTTAGCTTGCTTGTTCTCTTAATTGACCAAACAAATGACGTGGACCACAGCCTGTGTTCACGTGATTCTTCCATCCCTCCCAGCACACTCTGAACTATTTCCAGTTGTTAGAACCGAGCGTATTTTTTCCTGCAGACTGTTTGGCTGGAGCTCTGAGGCCTCTGAGATTATTTTTAGCTGCTGCGCCACACAAATGATTGGAATTTCCTGCAGCTGTATGCAGGTGTTGAAGTCCAGAGTACACATAAGAAGATTTACTCAAAGATTAAAGTGGAGCGTGCAAAAAGTCCGAAACAACAGCGCACATGTTGCCCAGTCATTATATTTACATCATGCAGCTGAGGAAAAAGTCCACATACTGATTTACAGCTTCAAGAAGCTTTTGGGTCATGATTAAACATTCTCGCTCCAACAGATAAGAAACATCAAAATTCATTTCAGTAAGTTTCATATAATTTACTGAAAGCCTGACAAAGTAAAATGAAGCAAAAAAAAAAAAAAAAAAATCTTCCGATCTTCTTCTTCTTTGTCAAATAACAGCTTGAGGATTAAAAGAGTTTATTAAGCAGTGTTAATACATATTTAACATAAGATGTAGACAATGACACCGGTCTAAATTATTTTTCAGCCTACTAAATAGCCAGTGTGTGGTGATATCACATAGACGTTACCATTAAAGTCTCCATCTCCAACTATATATGTTTATAACCAGAAAGTACAACAGTTGGTCAGAAAGCTGCAGTCCGAACTCATCAGGTGATGATAACGAGCTTTCTCAGCGTTTCACCTTGACTAAAAGTGTCCCATCAATGTTCAAAAATTAAATTTTGCTCTTTATTTCTATGAATGCTCTTTTCCAAACACTGGTGACACGTAGAAATATAATATTTGTTTCTGTTATAGGTTTGAATTTGTACGTTTTGCCCCTCATAATCGAAGGAACAGAGGACATCTGGAATTTTCTTCAGCACCCTCATGACTCTGACTTGGAAAAATGGTTAATAAAATGGATGGATTATTTACTTGTATTACATTTTAAGTCAGCTAATTGACGGTATTGAGTCCAGAGTCCAATAAGTCTTAGTTCACATTTTAATTATTGCCATGTTGCAGTTTTGTAGCCTGACTTTGACTAATTTCACTTATATTCTACACATTTAAGTTATTCTGTGATTGTAATAGGATACACTGTGCTCTTTGCATGACACCCAGGTATGCATACCTGTGTATGTGATGTCACCACACCATGTATGACATACATACATCGTCTTGTGAAACTGAACTGGAAATATTCCTTCCAAGCAGGTCAGTCAAGTTCAGTAATTAAGCTGACTAAACACCAGAAACAGTGACAGTTGGTTTTCAATAGGCTCCTGTGGCGCGTGTGTGCTTCATACTTCTCATACTTCACATTCCTGTTTACTTCATGCTCTGTAGTATCGAACCATCAGATGTCTGTGTCTTTGTACAGAGTCTGTACAACAAATAGCATCCTGTTGATTCATCAAACCAAGTGTGAGCCCGCTGCATTTCTTTTTCAGACTATTTTATTCATCCAGACGGGATCTCTTATAGTTAATAATAATCATAGGGTGTATAAAATACTGAGGAAGCTTCTGGGTCTGAAAAATGTGGAAATGCCTTAAATCTGAATTCTTTTTAATACAGCATGTGATTGCAAAAGGACTGACTACTTTCCAGCTGAGTTTATGGGCTCAGTCACTCAGATCGGATCATATACTGAAACAAACCTATTATGAAAATATTGGTCATTCTATGTTTTATCTGGGATCACTCACTAACAAATTGTGATTGACATCCGCCATTGAGGTTAGAGTGCATCTCTCTCGCCACACGTGGTTTCAAAATTATTTCATGTCTCAAAGACAAAGTAAAGGAAAAACATGTTTAATCATAAATTTCAAGTTTTTACTCCAATTGTTTATTGAAATGTAATTTTGGCCAGCTTTAACTTCATAATTTTAGCTACAGAAGTAAATAAATAAAAAGCTCGACTGCTATATGCTTTAACTATAAACTGTGCTGTAGAAACTTAACTAGGTGCTAAAACTGGAGAGATGAAAATTCAGCATTTGTGCTCCAAGAAACAAATAAAAATATGAACATTTGGATCCTTAAATGAAGCTTTAGCCCTGTTGTATCTCCCTCTGGTAGCCAACCTGCTGATTCAGTTCTCCACCTCATGACTTGCAATAATTCATTAATTTTATTGACAACTGTACAAATGTGAGCTATTCCGTTCAGTACGATGAGTCACAGTTATACCCTGCCTACTTTTGTACAAACCGCCCAATGCTCACAATGGAACCAGGCAATTAAAGTACAAGATTAAAAAAGTGCACATTAGAGGAACATTATCTGTTTTCAGTCAGTAAGAACACATCGATCCAGGTTGTCTTCAACATAAATCAGAGTTCAAAGTGAGCACACACCTGAGCTGCAAGCCGAGCATGTCGGATATAATGACTGATGTCTCTGCACGGGCTGAATCGCATGTTTTGTAAAATGCTGATGAGCAGCTCTGTCATCTCATTTTACAGATACATTAACATGCTAATGAAAGTCAGCAGTAATCTGAGCTGTTAAGTGCTTCTGCCTCTGATCAGATTCACAATAAAACAAACCACTGAGTCCATCAAGATGCTTCAGGGTGAAGCTTTGTGTTGGACAGGGTTCAGAATTTGGTCGAGCTTCACTGCAGCCTGCATGTGTTCAGTTTCCCCTCTGAAGAAATGGAGGATTTCAAACAAGGTGAAAAAAGTCATTAAATGGAAAATAAGTGGCATCAAATCACACTAAAAGCATATGTTGCATGTAGTTTTACTCAGGTATTTTTAACATTAAAAATAAAAACAACAGGATGAAAGCAAAAACCATACAGATGAACAGAAGAGGCCCGGGTTCAGTCTGGTTTAAATGATGAGGAATTTAGATTTTAGTTTTGAAGATGTCAAGTGTTGATGAGATCCTAATGTGAAGGGGCAGGCTATTCCAAAGTCAGGCCCAGTCCTTCAATCTGGTTCTTGGTACAAAACCAAACTTGCATGTACTTGTCAGGAGCTGCCACGTTCTGGTCCTCAGCTGGCAACAAACCTCACCTAACAACAGCTTTTATTTGTTTAAACCACTATCAGATTTTCTGTTTTTCAAAGGGCCACTTCTGTTTTTTCTTCATTGAAACTGAGGAAGTTTAGCACCATGCATGATTTTATGTCAGCACGACAATCCAACAAGACTTCCAAACGGGTTGCGGTATTCCTTCTGAGGCTGAGATAGATTTGTGAATCATCTGCATAACAGTGAAATGAAAGTTAATACTTTCTGAGCCCAGTGATGACGTGATGAATCCTGCTTCCGGGTCCAAACTACTCTGAGTTTATTAAGGCTGTTGTGTTTTTAACATGTTTTAATTCTTTGTATCTTGTTCTGTTTAATCTCAACAAGCCCATAAAAACAGTCAGTGATCACTGTCGGCCTCTCTGGGTTTTTATCACCACTGTTCATTTTAAAGCTCAGTGTTTAAACCCTTCTGATGTAACTACAGCCCAGCCCATGCAGCAGTATATTAATGACTAACCTGGTATTGTGGATGGATTATCTCAGCTGTTCTCCTGACTGAAGTTTGGTCCGTTTACAGCATCCTGCCATGCGATTGCATTTGTCCCTAACCATCGGGAACCCTCACGTTAACTTTTATCGAGTGGAAAAAAGTTAGTGTTCATCCTCCAGCTTCACTGTTTATGTTATACTAACATAGCTGTGTCGCTAGCGATCACGTAGCACATCATTATATACCAGCTAGCCCAACTTCAGTAACCCTACAAACGTCACTGCTGTTTAGTTTTCTGTCTTCATTTATGTTGGAAGTGATAGCAGAGCTGTACGTTTGAATGTTTCAGAAATCTCTCAGTCAGAACATGCTATATCATGTTTAGGTGGAAACTAGCGAGCTAACTTCCTGCTAACTTCTAACTTCGTTAAATGTAATAAATCCTGTTTTCATGGATGCCTGGATGTTAAACTTAATTGTTACACCTGGTAAAGCAGCAACGCTGATCATTTTATTAAAGATGAAAGAATTTAGACAGTTTGTAACTCTAAATATTTCATCGAGCAATCACAAAGTAGCAACTCAGTGTAGACAAGGCGACCTGCTGAAGTTAAACTTCAGAATGGAGAAGAAGGGTGGTTTAAGTGACTCTGAACATGGCACGAGTGCTGGTGTCAGACAGGCTGGTACTGCAAACGTCTTTCAAAAACTCATGATCTGCTGGGACAACCATCCATCTGTAGGGTCTGGATGAAAAAGTGCGCAGCTGCTCTCTGCGTGAAAAACTGGGTGAAACTGAATTTCCTGTGGAATTCCCTTCACTTGCCAAAGATGCCAGTGGTTCTAAGTTTTCTCAGTGGAAATGCATGGATTAGGTTTCACACTTTTTAGTACTTTCAACAAATGTTACTTTCATTCAGAGTCAAATTTTATTTTCATTTGCCGTTTTGTTAAGTTTGGGGATAAAACTACTTGATTAATTTGTGATGCCTTACAAGTTAATTTTAGTTTTCATTTTCTATTTGGTCAGGTTTAGATGACAAGGCTACTTGTTTAGGATAAAGTGATAAATGGTCAGATTTATGCAATAAAAACTGGTTTACGTTTAGAAAAAGATCACAACTAGGTGATGCTTCAGCTCACAGAAAACTTATATGGTGCAGATACAAAATAAAATCCTATTAAAATTCTTTATTTAAAAAAACAGAACAGCTGGTGTCCATGTAAACAAACACACAGATTGCTTCTTCGATACAATTTCATGTCTTGCCATGGGAATTAATGTTTACCAGATATTTAGCTGTAGTTTTCCTTTCTTCACCAGTATCATTATTATTAGTAGTAGTAGTAATAATAGTAATAATAGTTTTTATGAAACTGTCTTATCTCTTTCAGTACCACAATAATCATGATTATCATGTTTACCGCTCCCCTCTTTCCTTATCTATTATCTAATGATGATTCAGCCTGCTGTCACCCTGCAAAGGTCACAGTCATACTGTGTGCGTGTGCTTATTTGTGCGCCTGTAACAGTTTGAATACTGTATGTGGTAAGACCTCCTGTGTGTGTGCAGGCACATGCACACACACACACACAGGAGGAGGAGTGTGTGGGAGTTACATCAGTACAGTGAGAGGAGGAGGAGGAGGGAGATCTGAGCACGACCAGCGTGGTGGTGATGGCTTCTCCTGCTGCTGCTGTTAAATATTGATCATGTGAAGGATCTGATGCTACAACAAGCCTGTCAGTATTTAAAGACTAACTCTGGTGATGTTCTGTATTTATCTTGATCTTCTTGTTCATGTGAAACAAAGAGTGAAAGCATGAACACATCACTGAATAACAGAGCTGTGTAGAAGCAAAAGCACCACACTGACACCGACACTCAAAAGAGCTGCAAATGACACGGGTGCGTTATTAGGCTTCCTGTAGTGACCGGGCTTCTTTTTGTAGTCGTTTTTGTGTCTATTTGCATCTTTGAGCCCATCTTTGCAAATTATTTGCAGATCATTTTGTTTCTGTGTTATCTTTTTGCATCTTTCTTTTACTGTATGCATATCTGCAGTCATTTTATTGTCACATTGTGCCCGTCTGCCCTTGTTCTGGACTTGTTATAGTAGTTTTGTGTCTGTTTTAGGATCTTTTCTACATCTTTGAAGTTGTCTCCTTTTGTCCGCTGTTGCTTTGTTTATTTCTATAATTTCTTTTTGCATCTCTAAGATTTTGTTTTATTCTCTTTGCTGTCCTTTTTGTGCTGCACTGTGCCTATTTGTTATTCACTTCTTTGGCTTTATCTTGTGTCTGCTGATGGGTCATTGTGGTCTGTATTTGCATCTTTGAGATTGTTCTGTGTCTTGAATTTCCAAACTGTATGACGGTCATCCTGTTAGAGTGAGGCACAAGTTTTCCCATCAGCTAATCTCCACAACCGCCTGATGTACCCACACACCTGCTCCCAGTACCCTCATCAGCTCAGCAGTACAGCTTCCTGCTCTTGGGCCACATCAGTCATTTGTTCCAGCCTTTTTGTGCTCGTTTCTGTTCATGCCTCTTTGATTTTGATTGTTTTTGTGATGCAGGGTCTCTGTGTGTTCAGTGACTCAGTAAATGTTGCCTTTACTCTACCTGTTCTTCCTGTGAGTCAGAGAACATGATGGTTAACTGACCCTGTGGACAGATCATGACAACAGGTCCCTGCACACATGCATCTAATAGACCAAGGCTGAAACATGAAACAGTAAACAATACTTTGCATTTTTTCACTCCTCTCTTTGTTTTTTAGTCTTTTTGTGAAAGTAAAAACATCTGACATTTCATGAAAGGGAACAAAATGTGCTGAAAAATTCATAAACTAGTAGAAAGCTGTCAGAGGGACCAGCTTGTTTATAATTACACATTTAAAATATCTCTAATACCCAGAGATAAGGGTACAGACTAAATGAAATGTCAAATTAACAAGTTGTTTTTTCATTTGTTTGTTTTAAAACTCAGAATTTAGACAGCTTTGGCTTTGGTTAAGATGTTTATTTTAAATGTTTCTATGAGCCAATGTTTATTTGTTTGTTTTTGTATGAGTCTGCATTATGTCAAATATCAGCACACATTACTTCCATCATGGCAGAAAGTCAGAATTTCTCTACATGAGTCACGTCACCTTCATTTCCCCCAGAGAGCAGCACCATGGGCAGGCAAAGAGGCGGGGTTTCCCCTGTGAACTTTCTCTCCGCTACGTGATAAGATCCTGTTGCCAGTGGTGCTTTCGGGTTTTCTGGTTTTTAACCTCAGCTCACACACTGAACAGAATGAAAGTCTAGAGTCTTCAGTTTTTGGATGACATAGACTTTCCCACCTCTGTTCTGGTTTTCCCACGGTCATTAACATTATAGATTGCCCCAGCAGTAAAGGTTTGGCCACCTTTTAGGCCTGCATAACATTTAGCAGGAACTTTCCCTGGTTTCTTGAGTTTCTAACAAGCTTCTTGTTGCTGCAGGGGAAAGGGCGGGTATGAAAGTGTCACTTCCTTGAAACGTCCCTGGGGAAAGCAGCCCTGTTGTCATCCCTCTCTGGTTGCAAACATGCCAAACATTAGCCCAACATCAGTTCAGTGAAAAAAAGCAAGAGGCAGGGTGGAGCTCTCAGCTTTCTCCAGAAATCTAAAAAGTTGGTTCAGGGAAATAATCCACCTTTTCTTTGTATGAGTCTTGATGAGCTTGACTTTCTACTTCCCCTCTGGCCTCACCTCCGCTCCCCCTCCCTCCCAGAGGAATGCACGGCAGTGTTCAGGTGATACCAGGTAACATTCCAACTTGGCTCGACCTCATTAAGTCCTTGAGCTGCAGGAAACAGAGCCAATGAATACTGCTGCTGCTGGTAATGAGGATAATGCTGACAGCGGTGATAAGTGCACACAGAGTGACAGCAGTGTTTACCTGTGACTGACTCTGCAGAACGAGACCTGGACTGAGACCAGATCTGAGTCTGCTGTTCACTTACAGGAAGTCGCAACTGTCTCAGCAACGGGAGGTCAAAAATGAAACGAAAAATGTTGCAGCAGCGACAACACAAGCAAGTGTGTGTGAGGTGGGGACTAAAATCTGAAATTTACTACACTGGTGGGGACCAAGTTCCAGGTCCCCACGAGTTTGAAGGAATTTTTCACACTCAAAATGTGGTTTTAGTGTCAGGGTTACAATTAGGTTATGGTTAAGGTTAGGGTAAGCAGCAAGGGAAAGCATTATGTCAATGAGATGTCCCTACGAGGAAAGGAACACCTAGCTGTGTGTGTGTGTGTGTGTGTGTGTGTGTGTGTGTGTGTGTGTGTACGTGTGCGTGTAGGGGGGTGCCATCTTTTTGCATGTCTTTTTTATGCAAACTTTCTAAACTTTTTCATTGTGCCACACCTAGTTGGATAAGTGGGTCATCTACAAATCTAATGTTCTAATTAGAAGGTGGGTGGTTTGATTCCTGGCTGCCCCCATTTGCACACTAAAGTATCAGCCAGATTTGGTTACTTACATGTACAGCACAGTGCACCACATGTAGTGACCAAAATGTGCACAAGAAATAGATCTGGTTCTCTGTCAACACCCAGACTCAGGATAGTCTATTTGAGCTGATTCTGGGCATTCAAGCATGCTGTGTATATGCAGGGGTACACAACGTTTGCACACAAGGCCAAGGTTAGCTGTGCATGCACCGTTTATCCGTGCTACTGTTTTGTGTGCACATGTCCTATGAGTTACCATCTGATTTGTGCAGCCAGTGCTAAATTGTTTACACAAGCTATCGTCTCAGTTGGAGTAATTAACACGTTTGCAGAACAGTTATGTTATGTGAAGTTTTCTTGTTTGCACAGGTATTTCCCATAGCTGAACATATTCACAGGGGATATTTTCTCATCCTTGTTCACAATTCCCATGAGGATAATGTCAGACGTTTTAGACACATCATTTATATTATTTGTATTGTAAATAGTAATCTGTCTTAAACTGTGATCTCAGGTATGCTGTTGACTGTGACACGCATTTTATTCTTATTCATACTCTCTTGCTCATCTTCGCACAGGCTACATTCTTCACAAACATTAGTATTTTGTTTGCACGAAGCTTCTTTGTTTGCTCTGTCATTAAGGACTTTACTGGATTAAAGCTGAGTTTTTTCTGCAGAAAGCATCAACAGAACCATCAGAGTTCACTCTGCCGGGCAGCGTGAGTGAATTTCACGTGAAGCTGACAAGTCCTTTTTCAGCTGCACGCTCTCGTGCCGAACGCACTGAAGTCATCGTCCTGTCTGCTGCTAACAGGGCAGAAAACACAGATGGTAAAATCATGATCCACCAAAGTGCAGACTGACTGCAGAACAACAGCAGCAAAACATGCTGAGACAAAGAAACGAGTGAAAAACAGACATGACAAAATCCAGAAAACTGTATGAAAGTGGAAAATGTGATAAAAGCTGATGAGTGATTCCAGTAATGAGGACAAGAAGAAGAAGAAGTGGAGAGCAGCTTAACAACATGACTCAACAACATGACTCAGCACACCCAACCCAGAGTTGGCCTGCTGCCAGTCTGGGCGAAAACGAGCACAGCTGTTTACTGTGAGCTTCACGTCTTCATCTGATAATGCAAACATGTAGCATTCTGTTTTTATTTGTTTTTAATGCATTTATTATTTTCTCCAAATGAAATGTTTTTTCTTTGTTTGTCTTGTTGTTGTGTTGTCTTTTTAAACCTCAGCAACAAACTGCCAAAGCTTTCTCCTAAAAGCAGAAAATGTTTATGAGCTTCTTTGCAAATATGTTTTATGCCGCCATTTAAAAAAGTGAATCAGTAACAGTCAGCAGCAGATCTTAGTCACCTTAAGCGACTGGAAAATCAGTAAAAGTTTTCACATGCATTTCGAAACACGTAATAATTATGTGACTCTATGTCTGAAAACAGGCTGGGAGTCCCAAAAAAGCTCAGTGTGAGTAAAAACTGTGAGTCACGTTAAACCGTGAAGGAAACACGACACGTTTTGAGCTATTTTTGGGAGAACTGATGTTTCGTTCAACATAAGAGAGGAGACAGAGTCTGATCTTTGCAGACGGTGAGGTGGTCAGTGAAGCAGACATGTGAGTCAGGACAGACTAAACTGTCTGTCCCTCATGCCGTCTGTCTGTCTGTCTGTGTGACTCATGTTGATTTTGGTTTTGTTCATGACAACCTGCAGCTGATAAAGCAGCTGATACCTGGTGTCAGTGCCCCCTCTGCTGGTCACATTAGCAGACTTTGCTAGTTCACCAGCTGTCATTACTGAACCATCACCGCCATCTGCAGGAAGACCTCAAGTCTTCTGCCACAAGAAATCCTCATGTTTTGCCTGACAGTAATGAAAGTTACAGAGTAGAAAGATTATCTAATGAAGTTATTCAAGCAGTTATTCAAACAAGCATCAGAGTCAGAAATGACCAGTTCACACAGGAGGAGCACTAGCTAGCTCGGATACTGAGTTACATCAGTAGATTGTGTGGTTGCATCACTCAGATACAAACGTGGTAAGTATACACAAACAAACAAAATACTGCAATTTCACTCATAATAACTGAAGAACATACTTCTTGGATCTGCTGTTGGTACAATTTAAGACATAACAATCATTTGCCTGTTAAACTGCTTCTGAAGACACTGGCTGTAAAAAAGAAAACTTAACTGAGCTAAAGCCGAGCAGACAACTAGCAGCTAACAACAGCCGATGATAACAGTTAACCTGATTTTAAAAGAAAAAAAAATCTATTGCTATTAATGTCGATTCATTTCAGTTTTCTTTATATAGCACCAAATCCCAACAATCAGATGACCTCTTCACAGGGAGACTATCCATGGAGACCAGATTCGTTTTTTTCACAAATACTGGGCCTTCTAGCACAGAACAATGTGTGAATTGTCTCACTTTTGTGGTTAGACTCAAGTGGACTTAAGAGGAACTGCAATTTCTGGCAGTTCATCTCCCAATAATTTGTGATTTCACAGTTTCGGTTCTTTGAATCGTCTTTTTTAGAAAGACAAAAATTTAATGGAGAATAACTCCTGCTGCACATTCACATAACATCAGTGGACTGAAGTGCGTGACTGTGATGAAGTCAGATGTGTGAATGTTAGAAATCCGATCAATCGTCCTGTAACCTGACAGAGACACTGTATCCAAACTGTCAATTTCAAGTCAAGAAAAGACAAACCTGAGAGACTAACACACTAAGATGCACACACACACACACACACACACACACACACACACTTATATACACACGCGGACACGCACACACACAAGCATGCATGCTTCCCGGAAACAACCAGAAGGAGGTGATGCTCACATCCTCCAGACTCTTCCCGGTTATCATGCCCCCCTCACGCGATGCAGCGCACCACAGTCCAGAGGAAACTGATTGGCTGCTGGGGATCCAGCCTCTGGGGGGCAAATCAGAGAGCAGCTCTGTGATGTGTCCACAAATGAAAGCGATAAGAGGAAAAAGAGACTTCCCGGCATCAATGTCAGAGCAGAGGATAGTGTGTGTGTGTGGGGGGGGGGGGGGGGGGGATAGAATAGGCCTGTACAATGATAATAAACACTAAACCATAACAGATGTGTTTGTGTTGAACTGCTGCTGACTAATGAACACTGAGCCCACACCAAGGAGGTCTGTCCTTCTATCTTTCTGAGGACCCACATGAAAACATGATGCGTTCCCAGGCCCCTAATACTGATCCTATTCTCAATATGATTCAAATTTTCAGAATTTTAGTTTCAGTGAATTTAACCTGTAAAAGTATCTAAAGATGCTCAAATCCCATGTCTTGTGCCCCCTTCATGTAAACATTCACAGAGGTCACCCTAACCCAAGTCTGCCCTCTAAAATTGTATCTTTTATAAGCATTTCAATCCTTTCCAAGAGGAATATCCCGAGATGTCTGGCACCAGCAAAAGAAAAGCAAACTCACACTTACCGGTCTCATTATAGTTTTATCAGAGGAAACTCGGACCAGACTCAGGTTTACGGGACTCACATGGTGACTCATCTGTGACCACCAGCAGCGTTAATCGCATACAACATCTAGAAATATTGTCACCATCACCATGGAAAATCCTGTTAAAGCCGAGAATACTGCAGATTTTCCCGTTTTCCCCAGTTTGGGTTTGGGAGCGTTACTAAAATTACAATAGTAAAGGCGAGTCACTCTGGAGACACTGAAAACCTTAAGACATTCAGGCTCAGTGTTTCCAGCTGTTTCCAGATAAATAGCTGGAAATAGCACATAGTGGATAAGACACTACGCAGCGTCATCACAGATGATTTGAGACACTTTTCTTTGGTTGTCTGCTCCAGAGCCAGAATGGTTTCTTTAGAAACTTTCTCTTACACTGTTCAGTAACAACTTGTGTATTGATTTGTGTATTGAGTGGGAAGCACAATACTAGCAAAATGCAGTGCAGGGCTGCTAACAGAGGTCATGAATAACAACCATGAAATACCAGATCCAATGGACGAGGCTGTTCTCACTCCAACCGCGTAATATACCGACGATTTGTCACGTCCTGAGGCGTTCCTCAGGAACGCGAAAGGTAACCCGCGTTCCTATGATACGCACCGGGTTGTGGATGGAATCTAATAGATTGACGCTCCCAGCAGAAATACACGTTCGATTACAGCGATTACAGTGAAATAAACGTACATGTGTAGATTCATTCCAAATGGTTCTCATGTTTCCTAATTTTTTCCAAACTCGTAATACAGGACATGTTGGGTGGCCGAAAGCTTAACATACCACAGATTTGTCACCTAGCATACAATGTTACGCTTTGGGACTGAAATCGTGCTGAATGGACATAAAACCAGAGCTGAGATGGTGAAAATCATGCTTACAGCTGCAGAACTGGTGGAAACCAAAAACTGAGCCTAAAATCCTGAAGACACATCAAATTTATTGAAATTCAGGGAGCTTAAATGTCATGTTGTGCTGTGTGGCAGGCAGGATTGGACCCAAATGCAGGACTCTCAAAGATTGGACTTAAACTCAAAACACAGCTTTTATTGCTGGAAAAACTCTTGATGAAAATAAACACTTACACAAACAAACCAAAACCTCAAACGTGAAACTAAACACTAAGAAACTAACAGGAGCACGAGACAAACACACAGCATGAAGAGGATACAACACAACACAGGGCTGAAATACACACCGGAGTAATCAGGGAATGGGAGACAGGAAGGAAACAGCTGGGAAAAATCAGACTTAATGACACAAGGGAAGCAAAACTGACATGAATGTCTGATGTCAGCAACTGTGTCCCAAAACGTCGGCTGCATCCTTCGGAGGTCGCATTTGAAGGCCGATTACGTCATAGCGACGCGACGAAGGCTGTCCCAATTTGTCGACTCCTTCAAATGCAGCCGACAAATGCATCCTTCATTTCCCCGAATTTGAAGGATGGGTCGGGTGTGTCCTTCGTGGCCCACCATATCCCAGAATTCATAGCGCAGCCCAGCCAATTCCAGTTTCCAACAATGGCGGCCGCTACTTAGTTTTAATATTACTCTTATTACTCTTTCTGGGTCACAAAATAAACTTTTAACATATTTTCAGGCGAGAAAGTAGCTGTGTAAACTTCAAATATCTGCTCGGTTTATCAAGACATCGCATATTTGCAAAAGTGCGCCGACGTTTTCGGAGACGTCTGTTACCCACCAGCTCGATAGCTAGCCGGGGGGTTCAATGGTCACTCGAGCTGGCGAGAGCAACGGACTCCCGGCTTCATCGTTTTCAGACCCCCGCTGTCTTTTGCTACTCAGGTTAAACATGATATGTAAGTGACTCGGATAACTTAAAAATGTAATTGTTTGGCTTTTTTCTGTGTTTTATTTGTTTGTGAGTAAATCGGTTTGACTGAGATCAAAGTTATTAGATTGGATTAGATTAAATAAAACTTCATTAATCCATCGGGTAGGTTCCTCCGGGGTTTTCACACAGCTGAATAAACGTCAAACAGAAAACTGATTAAACAGAAGTGTGAGACGGTGTCCTGTTATATTTTTAGATAGCAAGGAGCAGACGGCCGAGTTTATTAAACTCCACCAAGACAGCGGTGACAGCAGATCTGAAGGCTAGACCGTCCCATTTCACAGCCTCGCACTTCTGGCCTTCTCGGTCTTCGAAGGACCCGGCCCACGTAGACCGCGAAGGCCGCGTCCTCAGGAGACACAGCTAGTGTTTCAAAGTAAAACAGGAAACACGACAGGCACAGACTCGACACTGAACTAAACCTACACTAAACACGAGGGCACAAGAACAAAACCTAAAAACTAAAGTCTTAACCAGAATTAAACTGAAACATAGGATAATAATAATAATAATCAAAACATACCAACCATAACACAGAATAATACCAAAATACAAGAAGCTGAAAATGCTGATCAAGATGATCCAAAACCATGACATTAAAAATAAAGCTAATGTAAAGAGCACATTTTTGAACATGCATTTCATTTTGATATCACCCCAAACCAAAACAAATGAGCAAAAAATCTTTTTAGTAGTAGGTGGGTATTCCAAAAAATGTAAATATTTAAAATAACAAAGATGAATGAACCTTTAAATGTTTCAGGTTGGTAGTCCTAGATTTCTTTTTCTTTTTGTTCAATTTTATTGTGTTGCTGAATTCTTGCAACACAAACTGAATCCTGTATTTTGAGCTGCTGACGTTTAGGAGCCCTGGAGTAAAGCTTATTTTTTTAAACTACAGCAGCATCTTGTGTAAAACCTGCTAAAAACAGGAGTTTCCACAAATTGAAATGTAATTCCAGAGGCCAGAACATCTGTACCTGTTCTGCTGTGTTTTCTGTTGTTTGAGTTCAGTGTTCAGGACAGCAGATCAAACACAAACAGTGGAAACATGAGTCACATCAAACTCTGGAATCTTTATTTATACATTTAATCCACCTGATTACACAATGTCATTCCTGCCATTTTACTGAACTCTTTAAAGTTTTTATCAAAGCCTTTGTGTAATGAAGGTAGCTTCAGTTTCCACATCGCTTTTTACTCGTCTTCGTATCTGTTACGTATGTTTGCAGATTTTGATTCCTTGTGTCTCTAGAAGAATGATGTACTTTGTTTTATTGCAAAAAAGCAGGATAACAGCAGTGACACCTTGCAAAAAAGTTGCAGGTATCATTCTAGAGATTGTTGCTACAAATGAGACATTACTTCATATTAAAGTCAAAGGACAAACTGATGACATGTTAGCTGACTTAGAGGCTGCTGACCTTTCCTTGGACAAACATGTTTAAAAACACACTTAAAAAGTTCCAATAGACTAACATTACCTGTGAATGAAGTTAATTCAGAGTTCATGACCAGGTGCTGACATTTTAATGATGCAGTTAATAAACTGACAGATATGAACTGTGTTTAGGACGACTGACTGAATTACTTTATTTTCAAGTACAAACACTTCGTAAGGTTAAAAAAAAAACTTTCTCACAGAAACTGAGTCAGGTGAAGAAATATAACAGGCACATTCAGTCTACAGTCAGAGAAGGAAGCAGGAAGGGTGGAGATACGAAATAAAAAACAGGAATCACAGCTTTCACACCGTAAGATGGGTTTATATCATTTTATGATTTTAATTTATATTCACTGTGTTTTCAGGTTTAAAAGATGAGAATTTTTGATGAAGAAAATATCACTGTGTCCTTTTACCACAGGCAGTGTCCTGGCTGCCCCATCAGATGTTGTGCTTTTTACTTTTAAACAGACCCTCTCACAGCGTTAACCACGTTAGCTTAGCCATGACTTAGTGTTACGTAACCATGCAAGACAAAAAGGAAAAGTAAAGAAAGTAAAAGTATTATATAAAAAACGATATCAGAAAAGTAAAATAAATCAAATAAATTGTTTATTATAGTAGGTCTTTAATAAATAAAGTCCTTAAACCAGTGGCTTGCTTGCTTGATAAATCCAATCACGTTAACTCAGCCATGACTTAGCTTAGCTGTGTTAGCTTAGCCATGACTGTGTTACGTAACCAAGACAAAAGACACAGACACAAAACAGACAGTAACATGTAATAATAAATAAGTAATAAGAGAAATTAAAGCATTATATAAAAAACTCATATCACAAAACTAAAATAAAGCAAATATTTTTTATTATCCTAGGCCTATAATAAATAAAGTCATTTTAACCAGTGGGTTAAAATGACTATAGTCACCTTTTAGACACAGTCTGTGATTTTGGAGAGGTGAAAAAATGCTTCTGGGTTACAGAGACTGTTTATTCTTAATTTGATTGTCTTGAAGTGCATTTCAGAGGGATACAAGTTAAAACAGGTAATGACCCACACTGAAAAAGCAGACTTTACTGCTTTATTTATTTACTTAGATTAAAAAAATAAAAAGACAAAATTCAGGTACAAACTAGACTGTGTTGTGTGGCTGCAGGGGAAAATCCACCGAGCAGTTTGCACAAACAAATGACCAGTTACTCACACAAGCCCACATATCTTGTACCGCTCTGTGTGTGCTGACAAACAAATGCTCTCTGACTCAACTCACAGCAGCTTCTGGACAAAAAGTACAATAATAGTTTATTCAATGGAGTTACAGAAGACGAAGAAGGTCTCTAATATAATCTGACATTCCCACTCTCTGGACTTCCAGTTACACAGAAGTCCCTCACAAGATAACCCAGATTAAATGGGTCACCCTTTTTAACTGGCATGACTCCTACTGTTAAATTAGTTCAAAGTAAATCCAAGTACAAACAGTCCAAAATGTTCTCATTCATTCGTTCATGGCAGAGTCAGTTTATGGAAGTCAACTCAAATATAGTTGAACTTGTTTATCACAGCCCTCGTCTGATTTTTATGCCCTTGTCTAGTATCAATCGCAACTCTCTTTATCAAATAAAGAGAAACTTTGGACACAAATCTATCTATCTACATATACATATATATATATATATATATATATATCAGGGGTGGGGGCAACTCCAGGCCTCGAGGGCCGGTGTCCTGCAGGTTTTAGATGTGTCCCTGATCCAACACAGCTGATTTAAAACACTAAATGACCTCCTCAACATGTGGTGAAGTTCTCCAGAGGCCTGGCAATGAACTAATCATCTGATTCAGGTATGTTGAGATCTAAAACTGCAGGACACTGGCACTCGAGGCCTGGCGTCGCCTAAACCTGATATATATAGATACTGACCGCCAGATGGCAGCAAATCATTTTGTTGGAGTAAAAGCTTCACTGTTGCTAAACAACTGGTGTTTGCACAGAGAGAAGAGAAACAACAGGAAGAGTCCCTGAAGTCTTGAACATTTTTCAGTTTACACAATTTAAATACAAGCATAATGTCCCTGTGATGTCATAATAATAGACATAATAATATGTGAAAAAGAAAATGTTTTGTCCAAGAATGTTATGATAAAATGTCTAAAAGTATTTTTTTAAATGCAAGGCATCACTTGAAAGCTATCAGCAGAGCAGGAGGTCACTTTTTTCTGGGGGTTGGCTGCTCGAATTTACCAAAAAATACAGATTTTCTGTGACCTCCAGTCACTGTGTTGCTGTGTGGTCTCTGGTATGTCAAAACCCATCCTTCACAGGACTTGGCCTACCTGGTCTGCTTAGACTGGGTCCTTAAAAGGCAGCGAAGCCTGGAAGTAAACAGCTGTTAAATGTGACTGAAGTATTTCATCGTACACTTTTCACACTTCTCAGTGATTATAACCAACCAGCAACTAGTTTCCAATCAGTCTTCAATCGTTAGGCCATCATCGGCGCTGATGATGATGCCAGTGATAGCTGTTTTTCTTTTTTACTCTTTTTTCTAAGGTACTGACATTACATGTATGGGGTGCTGTTGTGTATGTGTTGTTGTCTTTACTGCAGAAAAAATATTTTCTTTATAGTTTATTTCCAAAAACAGCACAACACTCTTTAAAATTCATGCAAGTACAAGTCTACAAACCACTGACTCATTTTTACTGATGGATGCAATTTGAGATCTAGCATAGGTAAGAAAATATACTTAATGCTAGAGAAAATAAACACTCTGCATTTCTATTTCCATGTAGTGACTTTAAGCGCAATTTTGTAGGTAGCAAAACATTAATAGAACAATGCTGCAGGATTATAAGGTATGGCTCCAGACAGGAAAAGAAATCTCCCTTACTGTGAAGAGTATTTATAAAGTCAGTGTATCTTAAACCCTATGATAACAATCAGATTTGCATCAGCTGGCTGAAATGTTTTCTGTTTCAGCTCTTTTATTGGCTCTGTGGGAGTGGGGGGAGGGACTACTCCCATCTTTACCATTAAAAATAATCTGTATTCAGGATTCTTTGGAGTGCAATATATATATTTTTTATTAATTCATAGTTTGTGAGTGTCATTCATGTTGAGAAAATACAACTGAAAGCATCTTGTGTTCAAGTTAATTCAGTTAACTTGAAAATGTACATACAGCAGTGGAATGATAAGATCGTGAATTTGCTGATAAAAGAATTTATTGGCATCAATAAACTGCTGAGTTATTTCTTTGAGTTTCTACTGCCCACGTACAAAGTGCAGCTGTTTCTGATATTGCTAAAGCTGAATACAGCTAACAGTGAGGCATGGTGACGTTTCAAAAACACAGCATGATGAAAAGCTTTATACAGTGAAACTAAATACAAGCTGACGTGTACATAACATGAGCTCGTCTAACGTGTTCCAGTGTTTGTGCTTCGTAAAGTTTTTAAGCTCACTTATTTTCAGATTATAAATTGTCAAGTAAAATGGAAGGAAAGGCATTTCAAATGTACAACGGCGAAGCAAGTCTGCTTTCCTGCCAGGTAAAGGAACAGTCCAACATTTAGAAATCCTGTTGGTGTGCTGAGAAAATACATATCTGAGGTCTTTAAGAGTATTAAATATAAAGGCTAGCTTAGCACAAGGTGAGGAAAATTCCAGTTTAGCTCCCACTGTGGATCAGCAACGTGGGGAAACGAGGATTCCCATAAAATCAGTCCAACACTAGGATTTTCATGTTCCCTGCCCTGCTCAGTGTTAATAATCCGGACTGTTTGGGAACTATGAACACAGAAATACATGCAAGTAATTAGTATAGCTCCACCGAACTGTGTCTCTAATGTCCTGCTATAGTTTCATTTGTACACAACTACACCTGCTTTCACCATTTTAGCCGCGATTTTGTTCAGGCAAAAATAGTGTTTGTTTAAAAGTAGCAAGAATAGCACAAATATGTACAAACAGATGTTGTACTGGTCACTGCTGGTCATTGCAATGATGCGCCAGTATGACTGCCATAATGTTCAGAGAGAGATGTGATTTTTAAACAGGCTGATTTGTTATGGGGCAAAAGCTGTAATTATTAGAAAGGCTACTTGGATACGTTTAACGTGTGGTTTTAAAAGTTTTCATCCTAAAATGTTTATTATGAGTAACCATAATAGTTCCAAAGTATAGTGTTTAAAATGAATATTAGAACTATGTTACAATCATGCAGCATAAAACTTCTTTCACAGGTGGATACAAGTATCAAACCTCAAATATTCATTCTTTAATTAATAATATTTTTATAATAATAAAAGCAATCACTCAAAATCCGACGATGGGGGCTAAACTAGTAAACTACACATGCCTTTCTCAATGATGTTAGTGTAAGATTATAAACGTTTGACCATGTGGAAGAAATCTGAACACATCAGGTTTTTTATATTAATGTGCTAAAAGGGGTGCCGGTGTAGTGGTACCAGTAAAACTGTTTCAGTCACATCTCCTGAATCGAACTCTTATAGTTCTCACTGGTTACACAAAGCTCCTCTATGGCACACTCAAAAACAATGTTGTTTACGGTGGTTCAGGATTTACTCAGACCACCTGTGGTTCTGTCTCCTGCATCTGTGTGTTGGATTCTGAACCATAAGAATTAAAAATGCTCTCTGTGGATGCAGCTTACAGTGTAAAAAGCACCAAGAAACTAAAGTGAAAATGTGAAAATTTGAGTGGCAAAAGGGGTGTAACATGCAAATTTCAGAGTTTGGTACACTATAACAGGTCCAGTGACATGGCTGATCGAGACACGTCTCACATGTTTCTGGTTATTTTGAATAAAATGCTTAGTTTGATTCCTTTTCAGGACAGTCAGTTAACATTAATTCAGCTTAAAAGAAGAATTAGTTCCTGTGATATTTTATCTTTAACACGCTGGTAAATTTTGTAAAACAGATTCTCAGCTATGGAACAGGACTTCTTGTTCCTTAGATGTGACATTACTTTCACGGGAATATCAAAAGGCAGCACAAACATTTGATATTATATATAGGAATGAGTCAGATCTCATAGTCAGACCCCGGAGCGAAATGACAGCAGAGGCAGAGATGCATCTCACAAGCTCAGACAGTGCAGCTACGTGCACATGTTTATGCGAAGCTCCTGTTTGATGTACTCAGAGATGCACAGACAACTGTTTCACAGTTTCTGCTACACTGAAAATAACAACATTTGAGTCTTATGGCCTTACTCTCTCAGAATGGAGAACTGTACTGAGAAAAATATCACAAGAAGCCTTTCCTGCAGACGTGGATGTCACCCAGTACTTTTTCAGTTTTGCCACTCAGCCAAGTTTCTCAGTCTAAGCTGACTGCAGGTTTCCCATTTGAATAATGACCAAAATTAGCATTACTGACTAAACTGAGCTTTGAGGTCAGTTTCTTTTTATTAATATGTAAACTGTCATCAGTGGCCATGAGTACTGTCCTTGGTAGAGAAATGACTGTTTCCTTTTCATGTTAATAGTAACGCATATTAATTATTTAAAAGCATCCAAAGTCAGGGGCAGCCAATCAGAGGAAAGTTACATTGAATGGGGGAGGAGCTAAAACAGCTTATTTGAGACGGATGATTAACTGAGGAATGGCATCAAGGCCCGTGATCAATAACGATCACTGTGAACTGTGAAACTGAGGCTCACAATAAAAATATAGTGCTAGAAACTAGCAGAGTCGACCTGTTTTAATAATGTTTGCCTCTCTGTCCTGACCCCTGGTGTGTGAAAATAACTGATCTTTTAAGAACCACAAAAGTAGTTTTGGAATTAATTCAAAGCATCTAAAAACTAGCAACACTAACAGATAGTGAGTTAGCATTGCACAAGCATAAGACAGCACAGTTCATTATCTTAGGTTTGCTGGAAGTTTCCCCTGCTGCTTCCAGTCCTTGTGCTAAGACTAAACACGTCCCGGCTCCACCTCTGTATTGGACACACAGAGATGAACCAGTACAAAAGGTGCTTCCAGATATTTTGGACTGTTCCTTTACATCAGATGTACAGTAGCTTCATGCTTCTCTGCACCTCCCTGTTAATGCTAACAATGTTTTGTTTTCAGTGTGTTTGATGAAAATGAAAACAGTGCAAAAGGCCAGCTGGAAAATCACTGAAGCTGTTTTGTAGTTTCCTGCTGAGTTAAGGTGAAAGCATCTGCTGTTTCCACTGCAGTCCGTCAGCTGAGAGTTCAGAGGCTAAACACTGTTAGCTTGCATGTTGAAGATCTTCTAATGACAGCAGGAAGCTGAGCTCCAAGATAAAAAACAGCCACGACCACCAAGGAGGGAATCACAATAGAAAAGCTGTTAGACTTCTTAGATAAAGGATTATTTAATTATTTTTCTGTCTTATCTGCAGGACGGAGAATAAATGTCTGGTATATATGTGATGAATAGTCCTGAGGCAGCCAATCAAGAGTGCCACAGGATTTCAAAAACTTAAAACCATGCTCCCCTCTGCCACTAGGGGGCAGCAAGCAGCCGCAAATGTTCTTTTTGGGAAGCTAAGTGCCTAATATATTAGCATGCTAGCATGTTTTAGCAAACCTGACAGCCCCAAATACTAGTGTTGAGCATGTCATACAGATGACTAAAGTAAATGTAGTATCACTGAGTTCATATTCTGCAACATCAGATTTAGCATGCCAACATGTTCCATCCAGTTCCTGGGTTTCTTGCTCATCATTGCATGTTGCTAGAATGTCAAAGACGGACAAGTGAAAGCATGCCAAATGAGTCGCATCATTGAGCTAATGGTTAATAGTTAATTAGTGCTTCATTTAAAAACAAGTGCTTTCTGGTTGTGTACTTAAACTTAGCTTAAGTGTGAAGCCTGCTGCCGTGGTTTTATTTCCACTATTTTAAGCAGCATGCCGAAAAATAAAGTCTTACAAGGGAACTACTCTGCTTTTTCTTACTTCGTTACATAAACATTTCAACATGTATTTATCGGGATAAACTCCTTGAGATGTACCATCTTGTGTTGTAGGAGGTCATGTTAAATTAATTGATATCCAGGGTACTACTATAGCTCACCTGGCTGCACAGGTGACCCTGTGAAGGCTATAGTTCTTTAAGTCCACCCAAGGTTGTTGTCTGTGTGTGTGTTTGGTTTTTAACTGTTTTCTTTTTGTTTACACAGTCATCTGCACACAAGCATTGCATGCTGCCCCTCGGCAGGCTTCCAACAATGGGCCAATTCACACAAAGGACTCGGAGAGAAAGGGACCTTTACAAACCCTGGATGAGAGAGCTGGTTTTAGACAGAATTGAGGGGCTCTATAAAGGGCCAGTATACAATAAGGAAGGAGTTTCTGTGAACTAAGAATCATGCAAGTCTAATTTTGTCGAGTCCCAGAAACAAAATGAGCTGAAAATAAGCTCATCTTTAAAAGAAAGCTGTCAGGACCAGTTGGGTTGGTCCTGTAGGAACTGCTGGAACAAACTCGAGCTTAACCATAATCTGACTGATTTTTGGCTCAACATTTACAATGACATTAGTGAAGTATCCTTACTCATGTAATTGTTAATAGTGGCAGGAGTTAGTTGAGTGTGTAAAAAGATTTTTTGTTTGTTTCTTTTTTTACAAATACTTTAGACCATATACACAATCCATGTCGGGGCCAATAGGAGCCCAAGGTCTTGATATAAATATTCAAATATTCCAGATTCCATTCTAAGTTATTAGTCATTTTGTTCATTTGGGCTCTAGCATTCAGACAGACTCTAAAGTCTGAGTCCTCTGCAGTGAGTCCTCTGCAGCTGCCAGCTGCTCTACATGACACTGCACTTTCCCTTCAGCTTGTCAGCTCGTTTCTGTTTTCCCGACCGTTTCCCGTCGATGCTCAGGCTCATGTCCCGCTTCTTCTCTAGGGCCAGCAACTCCTGGAACAGTTCCTTGACGTTGGTGTTCGTCTTGGCCGACGTCTCCATGAAGGCACACTTCCAGGCAGCCGCCTGAGCCTCACCTTCCTTCATCTCCACCTCACGCTGAGCCGTTTCATCACTTTTGTTGCCCACAAGCATGATGGGAATGGATTCCACGCTGCCTTTAATGGCCAAAACCTAAATGGACATGAGATGGTATCAGTTAGGACTAAACATTAGGTCATCAAAGATGAAGCTGTCAGTCCTGAACATGACTACTGCAGTGAACTGCATAGCACTGATGCATTTTTCAGTTTGTTTCTGCACCACCAATGGGATCCTAACTGTACACCAAGACTGACGGTATCGTCTGTGGAGATGTGTGTTTGGTGTGTGCTTCAACATCTGTGATAACAATGGCGTTGGAAAACCAAAGTTCCTGAAAGATTTTTGTGAGTTTAATGTGCAGTGCTGTAATTAATCTGGAGAGTGTGACCTGTTGATAGATGGGTTTGAGCTCCTCCAGTGACTGGCGGCTGGTGATGGAGTACACTAGGATGAAGGCATGGCCTCTGGAGATAGACAGACGCTGCATGGCGGGAAACTGGTGACTTCCTGTTGTGTCAGTAATCTCCAGCGTGCAGACGCTCTTATCACAGCTGATCACCTGCAGGGATGACAGGCACTGATGTCAGGTATTAACAGTGACAGCAGGGTTGATAGGACGGTTTCAAGTCAGAGATCTTGTTTACACATTTCTGTTACTGCAGTGTGGGAGGAAACATCATCCAGAAGCATGCTTAGAAGTGTCAGTTTCCTTTTAACTGCTTCAGCCAACCAGCTTTTTCTACTTCTTATCTGAGATGCCCCAGATAGCAATGAATCAGTGCTGATGGCCTTATGATAACTCATAAAATGGTTCTAAGCCAAATACAGCAAAAATATTCCCCATAAAAACTTGATCTGGTCAAGATCTGGTGCACTTAATAGTTTGCTGTGAAGACTGAATAGAGTCCAAATACAACTAAACGATGTGGGTGATGTTCGACAAAGCTATGGCATGGTAGGGGCTCATTTACTCACTCTGTGTTATTAAATGCAGAAACCTTAAATGTATGCACATTTCATTCACGGTATTAGAATCTTTTACAGCCAAACTTTCTGATCATGTGTGAAGAGCCCCACCTGTCTGTAGGTGTCCTCGACTGTGGGGATGTAGGTGTCTCTGAAGGTGCCTTTCACGAACCGAAGCACCAGCGAGCTCTTCCCCACCCCGCCGGCACCGAACACCACCACCCGGTAGTCATTACTCTGCTCTGGCATTCTGGGAACCACAGTTCACCTGCTTCTCTGGCTCAACGATCTGTAAGCTAAAGAAGACAGGACAAGAACATAAGCTGGATTATTTAATACGACTGGATCAAAAAGAAAGGGTCAAAACGATGTCCTGCACATTATATCACCTTAAACATTGCATTCATTTGAAGTGTGGGGCTAAAAGTGAAGTGTGGACAACTACTCTGTTTTCCTAGGTGTCCATGAAGGTAGCAGAGCACCTTCCAGGTTCACCTAAAGTACAAGATAATAAAAAGCCCAGCCCAGCTTTGCTTACGCCTCGTGTAGCTCATCTCACCTTTATAAGAACACTTTATTTTGTTTTGTTAAAGCTTTACACTTTACTGCTCACCCACACCATGTTTTACACGTGCCTGTCGACAGTTATTTGCTAGCCATTAAATTCAAATTTAGATTCATTACTCTATACAACTTGTTTTCAGTTTCATTTGGTATACCTCGGCCTTTTCTTCCTGTTTCACCTCTTTAACGATGTCTCGTTGACAGCCAGACTTCCACAGAGACCATATCTGATAAATCTTTGGCGAACAGTCGATGGATCGACTGAAGGGTCAGATGGATCCGTCATGTCCTGTGTCAGGTCTTAGCTGTTTTTTTCCCCTATTTCTGAAGGGCAGGACTTTCGGATACTGTTCATCGGATGTAGATAGTTTTTCAGGCCAATTTTGTCTAATTTTCAACTATTTTTGTTCACAACACTTGACTGCCAAAAAATGCCACGACATGGCAAGTTTTAGCTAAAAGCCCTGAGAATCACTTTGCTGGTGCAAAACTACTATCTTATGTCAAATTGTGTTACCTTTTGCATTCAGAGATTCAACACTTTCGTTGTATATATACAATGACAATAAAGGGCTATTCTACTCTATTCTATTCCTTTCTAACTGAAGAATTTGAAACAAATGATGTGTTTTTGTGACATACTGGTAATAACCAAGTGTCTAAGAAGACAATTAAAACTGGTCCTTTGCTAAGGTGCCTCTCTATGTTTAAATAATTCAGAGGTAACTGTTACACAAGTTCACAAAGAAAAAACACTCCTCTAAGAATGATCAGGTACAATGACTGGACTTTAAATGATTGAAAAATCATTGAAATGACTGAAAAATGTAGCATTTTTCTTTTTGGTTTTTCTTTAAATAATGAAAGTACTTACTTTCATTATTGGTTTAATCACTTAAAACAGTACAAGTACATACAGGCAAATTTAAGTACAGACCCACAGACACTGACTATGATTAGGTCTCTTTTAAGAGCATCTCTCCATGAACTCTCTGACCTTTTTCACAGATATGATAAATGATAATGAATTTAAAAACTGGAGCAAAGGCCTTAGGGATTTCCAGGCTGTGAGCCTCCCTCCACCCCTTCACAATGACTAACGGGCACAGATTACACTTTTCCATGTCGTTAAAGAGGAGAGCTGAAAACAAACCCCAGAGAAGGAAAGACAACAGCGATTCTAAAGGGAGCTCCTTTTCCTCCTCACCAACGTCACCACCTCCTTATCTCTGCCACAGATTCAGACCACCAGCCAATCACCACCTCGTTAATCCATCAGCATGACGAGCATCACACAAGCACACATACACCTGCCTCATGATAGCTTCCATTGTGCTTCTGGATATAACCATGGCAGCATCTTAATGTACTGTGTGTGTGTGTGTGTGTGTGTGTGTGTGTGTGTGTGTGTGTGTGTGATAAAGAGAGAGAGTGTGTTTTCCAGTCGCCGTGGTGACGGCACTGAGAGAGGAGAGCAAACATGTCATCGGCACCAGCAGGGCTGTTGTCAAGGTAACCTGCCTGCCCACATCACTTGATGTCACTTCCTGCGCGGAGGCAGGCAGCAGGGAAAACACCTCCAACTAAAGCAGCAGCATCAGAGCTGCAGACACAGAATCTAAAAAAAACCAGACCAATGTGAGACCAGGATATGAATATTATCATTGTAATTATTACTGTCATTGCCACTGACAGTGCAGGCCTGCTTTAAATGGAGACGAAACAAGAACGATAAAAATTATTTTTATCATATAAGTTGTGCTTAAAAAGATCATTCCACTCTGCTCAGCTCGCCAATCGATCGGACTTATATAGAAAAATCTTCTATAACAGGCAAAAAGTCAAGTTATTTGGTGGATTACGCCCTCTGATGGGCCAACACACAATGAACACAAAACTCTAGCCACAGCCTTACAATAATTTATAATCCGTCGCCGTCTAAGGTAACCCTCTAAGGTATGATGAAAACAAACACTCTTTACTCAAAATGATAGTGATTTTCATTGAGCTGCCCTTGAGCTAAGTTTAGACTGGGACTCTCCCACTTCATGCTCCTAACTGTTATTTTGCTCAACCTAGAGCCGCTAAAAAGGAAGTCGCTGAGGTGGTTGAGGGATCGGCTCAGGATGCCCTCAGGTGCACTGAGGAGCTTATATCCAGCCAGCATATCATCCAGCTAGGAAGTTTCTACAGATGCCTCAGGATTTTTGAAATTTTACTTTGCTGCTTTAGTTGCCTGCCTCTTTAGGAATTTAACTCAATACATTTTTAACTTTCAAAATGTAACAGTGGAATAAAGACTCAAGGTGGAGCCTCCCTCCTTTTTGTTGTGCCGAGCTAGAGTTGAGTTGTATCAGGCCGTGTAAAAAATGCAGTTTTATCAAAACCACTTGCATCGCTCAGTCGGGCACAATGTGAACACAGTGTGAGATCGGTCTGTTAGACTCACTCCATAAATTTTAAACAAGCTGAGTTACTGGTTTGAAGGGGTCAATTTTAACCTAAACCACAACCTTACCCAGTAACTTTTAATTTTTACAGAAATTTTAATGAAATGATTAATAACTTTGTTACTTTTTTAAATGTGTCCTTAATTTTTCCTTACTGTTTATCAGTATTTAACACATTCTGTTAATAATTGTCCAAAACATCATATGAGTATCTTTAAATAAGCAGGCCATAACATGGAATATTTTTAGTGTATTTATATCAACATTTTAGAACAGTATTAATGCTATTTTTTGTAGTATTGTTAGCAGTATTGTTTAGCCTGTTCATGCTGTTGGCTGCTATAGGGTGTCACTTTTCATGAATTCAAGCCTGTTGCTAGATGGTTGCTAGGCAACATGACAATATTATAATATATCATGTATTATTTCGATATTGCAGAGTTATATGAATGTTAGTACTGTGAAATTAAAATGATAGCATTCCTTTTGAGCTATTATAGGTGTGTAAATGCTAAAAACAGTCCATTTTAGCCTATTGCTAGTTGGTTGCTAAGACAACATGATAGCAGCATAATAACTGATATAGATGAGAACCTACAGGGGGCGTGTGCAGACTCTGTGCCAAGTTTGGCTTCTCACCTCCTGACTGTTTAGAATGAGTTGGCAAACATAGAGAGATTAAATGTATATATTAAGACTCTTGTGACACATTGTGTTTTTTTCTTTCTTTTTCTGTATTTATTTATTTTTTCCCCATCCTTAAATCCATCCATTTTTCTTATCCAATTCAGGATCGGGTGGGTGGGGGCCTGGCAAGAGACAGGGTACACCTAGGACAGCTCGCCAGTTCGTCACAGGGCTGTTCACACTCACATCCACACCTACAGCATGGTTAGAATCACGGGTTAACTGAACAACCATGTCTGACTGTGGGAGTAAGCTGTGGGTCCTTTCTTTTTGTTTTTCCATTTTTTCTTACCACATTCAAACCTTTCCCTTTTGTGCCTTACTGTGTGTTAATATAAGACATTCTATTAATATTTGTCATCTATTTCTTCTATAGCTTTGGTAACTTAAATGAAACTTCACAGGATTTAATGAAGGATTACAACGAACCCGAAACATGAAATTATTAACACGTTATGTAATTTCCCTCCTGTCTAAAATAAGAAGGTGTGACCTGAAAAACATAGCACAAAGTTCACACACGCATTTTATCGCACTCACTCAGTCACTTCCTGAAGAGTTAACAGAACCTTGAAATCTTCATTCTAAAATGTAACAACTGGCGGTATAGAAATGTTATTTTGTCTCTAAAAAGAGAAGCGTCACCACAATGTGACTGCGTGAACTCATTTATGTCCCCACAACATGAGTAATCCAAGTACTCACACTTACACTGAGGTTGCTGCAGTTTCACACCTCCAGCTGAACTCCTCACATCATTCACACTCTGTTGAAAATCTCAGTGTTTAATATCCTGCAGCAAAGAGCTGAATGTGATTCAGAAATGCTAAAAGCCACTTCTTCCTGGAGATGAGTTGGAGTTGCTGTTAACTCTCTGAGATGTTTGTGGAGAATAACGTCTGAATGAATCATAAACTGAAAGCTTTTGAGATAAAATGTGATTTTAAGGCGTGAACATGTGGGAAGCGAGAATACCGGTCCAACAGGAAGCTTGCAGCAGACTGAGGAGTACAAAAATGCAAAGAACTCATATTTCAGTACTGTACTATTTCCTTCTACTTGTGTCACTAAATACTGGTGCCTCTCTGCTTGACAGATCAAAATTTCAGGATTTGATCAAGAATTGGATTTTAAAAAACACACCTTCTCCTCTAAAAACATCCAAATGCTCCTGCTTCTCAGATGTGAGTTTGCTTCTTTTCTGTTTCCAGCCTTTCATCGATCCATTTTCTTGCAGCAGTCTAAGTAGAGATGTTCCTCTCCCCTGCCATCTCCTGCAGGTCTTCCAGGGAGATACTGAGGCAATCCCAAGTCAGCCACAGGGCATAATCACTTCAGCGTATCCTGGGTCTGTCCCCGAGGTCTCTGAGCAGGCATACAAGAGGCATCTCATTCAGAGCCACCTCGGCTGGCTCATTTCTTAAGGAGGCGTCCTCGCTGCATTTCCACTTACTTATTTTTTAATTTTAATTTGTTTTTGGCATCTAAATATGAGGATAAATAAGAGGATGATCAATGTTATAACTGGACTATTAATCAAAAAATACAAAAAGCTCATTCCAGAGTAAGATCCATCATATTAAACAAATAAAGCCAAAGTTTCAAACAATACAGTCGGTGTATCGGTGTGTTTTTGCCATGGACCACAACCATCGCCCACTGAAGAACACAGGTTTAATGCACATCTGTGTTGTCTTCATTTTTCAGACCCGGAAGCTATATTTGTCCTTTTATATTGGATATGGATACTCCTCATACAGTCATCTCAGGCACACAGCGCTGACACTTCACTTACTTCTAAAGCTTTTTATATGCACTGTTAATGGTAGCGTGCAGCATCCTGAACGCCAAATAATCCAACACTTCAGAGAAGAATCAGTCTCAGGCCAACTAAGATTTCCTATGCCTTGCTTTAATGTTTGGCGTTCCTCATGTTTAATGTGGTATCTATGCTATCATAGCAAGAGTAACTAATTATCACAAGGCACGTTAACAGTTAGCATTATCCCAGCTAGCTGCAGTAACTGTTTGCAAACGATAGGCTGAAAATCAGCTTCTTCGACATTTTGATGTCAAACTGCACAGGTGAGGCTGTCATTGGCTAACAGCCACCCTGGAGCAGAAACACGTGACGTCAACTCATTCAAAGTGAATGAGAAGCGAGAGCTGAAATGTATCTTTGTGACTCCGCCAAACTGCGAATAATATTTTTCACTGCGAATATCCAAACCATGCAGCAGCATAGTAATAACTAACCTTCAGTTGTGGATGGGCTCATCCCAAATGTTCTCCTGGCTAAAGTTTTCGATGCCATATGATGACATTCCTCTCTCCAGATCAGGGATGATGAGAAGAACCGAACGCTTATCTTACCTGTGTTAATGTGTTTGCATTGGCTTGGCAATGGTTCTATATGTGACTGGTTCAACCCTCTAAGCCACCAGATGTGCATGCTGTTCACTTCTTTTTCAGGTCTGTGCTTACATCCAAAGTTATAGCATAGATGTAGTATTTAGTATAGTGTCATCCAGACACCACATAGTTATCTAAACTCCACTAAACCTCATAAATCCTTTTCTGTGGACATTGCGCTTTAACACCTTTAAGAACAGCCACACTGACCATTTTATTGGAGCTGTCAGACTTTGGACCTTTTCTAACTCTCAGAGGCGCCTCTGCCTCTGTTTGCTTTTGGGAACTTGAAGAAGCATCTGACCCGGAAATGGCTAATGACGTCACATGTGCGTCACAGCGCCGACACTAAAGCAAAACTTGAGTTTATCCCTAAGACAGCAGTAAATTATTCTGGGACTCACTGAGTTTGGTAATCATTAAACTAACATGTAACAAAAATCAAAATACTATCTGTGTAAATATCATCTCAGTGTAACTGTTGACTTCTTGTGTTAGCTATGACATCACACATAATGCAACATATAGTTCACAAAATAATTTTTCTTGTACAAACTAATGACACACAAAGGTTACGTCAATCATTCGTAAACAGTATTGATTATGATTTCATTACCTGTTAAGACACTAAAACAAGCTACTGTATTTACTGCCTGCTCCCTGCCAACATATGCACTCTGAGTATGAACCAGATCCGGATGATGTGTTCTCCAAACCAGTTATTATCTAAATACTGATCATTATTAAATGCAATTCACTATTTCTTAACTATAAAGGCGGCTAACTAAAGTTTACCTGACTATCAAATACCATTTATCAATGATGATGACTTCCATCACTGAATATTATAAGGCTGGGATGCTGATCATTGTATTTCTGATACTTGCACTACATTTAGCGGTCACCGTGTCACTGTGTTTTAAGTTAAAACTCAAAAAGCATCTTCACTACAGCAGCTTTTACGGTACTATTTTTTGTGCTCGTGATGGTATTTCACGACTATAAAACACTGTCACGACACACACACACACACACGCACGCACGCACACACACACTGACCTGCAGCTTTGTTCTCGGTCTCAATCAGCTGCA
Source organism: Oreochromis niloticus (assembly GCF_001858045.2). Classification (NCBI taxonomy): domain Eukaryota; kingdom Metazoa; phylum Chordata; class Actinopteri; order Cichliformes; family Cichlidae; genus Oreochromis; species Oreochromis niloticus. The sequence goes on along the minus strand of NC_031980.2, from coordinate 37,258,743 downwards.
GCTCCTCGGTGTCATTACCTCCTCACATCATGTTAATCAGTGTGACTGCACTCAATAGTAAAAGACTGCTCCTCGGGCGTGCGCGTAGTCGGGCACGCGCGTTCATAAGCATTACATGAACGTGCACACCTATGCGCGCGCGCACACACACACACGCGCACAGATTGTTGGAATAGAGTCAAATCAGCACCGAGCCGGGTGGTGAAATCAGACCGACCGTGGAGCTCTGCTCCCCGGCTGCTGCCCGACATCCTCCCCGGGTGACGGTGCGTTTGTTTGTTTTCCGGTGTGAGTGTCAGCGCAGTGGCGGGTGTGGGTGTGATGCCTGCGGACTCACCGTATCTCCGCGGATCCTCTCCGTCTTTCCCTGTGTGTGTGTGTGTGAGTGTGTTTGCGGGGTTTGTCTACTCCGGAGCGGCTGTGAGCATCCTGAACCCTCGGCTGTCTGACTCACACCATCATCATCACCATCATCATCACCATCATCAGACCTGCTGCTGCTGCTCAGCGCACACCAGACCTCCTCTTCCTCCTCCTCCTTCTCCTCCCTCCTCCATCACCTCCTTCCGCGACTCCGCTGGCAGGACAAGACTTCCGTTCGAATGGATTTTCAGAATAAAGGGCTCTTACGGATGATCTTACTGAATTTACAGACTGCATACATTATTTTTTACATTATTTACATTATTTAAAGCTTCAAATCCGCTACACCAAATCTGTATTCTTAAGGATAAATGGGTAGCACTAAAACATGCTAAAGATTTAAATTGTTACCTTCAGTAGTTGGCTGTGTAACCTTTTTAAGGCACATTCGTCAGATTTTAAGTGTTCTGCTGTGAAAAAAGACAAAGTAAATAAATTAAGGCTTCTTTTCCTCCTCGCCCAAATTTGAACATTTTTAGCATTTTGAATCCCCCCGTTACACTCACTCATACACATCATCGATAATAAATAAGATTATAAAACATTCTGTGAAGAAATAACTTTCATTGTTTTTTTTCTATTTTCAAATCATTAAGAGCTTTTAGGTTGAAGGTTGAGAATAACCGGAAGTCTTCTTTTCATCCTCCTCTAAAGTAAAAATACATTTTTCTTCACTTTCACCTCCTTTAGCGTCACTCAGACACGTCATCGACAGGAAAAAATGCAATGAGCAGAATAAATAGAATACAGTAGAAGTATAAAAAAAATCACGCTTGAATCATATCAGATTACATGAGAAATCCGCAGTATTGGCTGTTCAGGCCGCCTGTAATATAACCTGTGTACCTGTTAGTGATAAAATGTACCTGTTTAGGGCTGTATGACTCCTGATCGTTTGATCATGTACCAAAGAAAGTACTTTTGTGTTTAAGTTTTACTTCAAAACAATAATCTTGATCCTTCTTTCATCAAAAGGAAAACAATAGATGAAAATCAGACTAATGTAATGTTACGTAATGTTACACTGAGGCTTCAGTAGTGAGTGATCAATATCGCATTGATTATTGTCACGTGGTGCATGAGGACAAAGAGCTGTTGATATAACAGATGAAGCATGTGCTGCTTGCAGGTTTGGGGATTGCATCTTGATGTTCTCATTGATATTTATAAGGGTTATGTGTAAGTGTTTGGAGTTATCACAGGCTACAATCAAAATTTAGCGTCATGGAAAACTGAAGCCAGCACCGAAGAGGCTGAAACCGCTTTCCTGATGACTTCATGCTCTTAATTGTTAGTTTTAAGTCTTACTGAACACAGCATGATGATACTCTGTAAGTTATAGTGCCACTTAAACTCTTAAAGGACCATCAAGAAGAGTAACACAGCTTTATTGGTGACTAACAAGTCCACTGTTCCCCACAAATAGACTATATTTGGGCAGAGCAATATTATATTTTGTGACTTACTTTAATTTTATTATCTACCTGAGACAACAATGTGACTGATTTCCTAATGTTTCCGGTTTTTTCTCAGAGTTTTAGTAACCACCTTGGCTCTGGTCCTCCTCGTCTTGTGTTTTCCTGACTGCAGGCTAAACTGTTGTGGCATTTCTAAAGATCACTCATGTGTCTCAAGCCTCTTTTATAAACTCCATCTCCAGTGTCTTGAACTGCAGCTGCTGATGACAGTTTGAAATCTGCTCCAGATCTGACTAATAAGACCCTCCAGCAGGTGGAGAACTGCTGCCGCTACAAGGCTGCAGAGAACAAAAGACTACCAGCTGCAGTCCAAGATGGTGGAGCTGGAGTAAATGGATCGGTACTACTCCTGATACCTCCTGATCACCCATAAATGAGATGATAAAGCATTGGAGAGCCAGCTGATTATTCATCTATCATTTATTGTCAAAGAATACATATTATTATTTAATCATTCATTTAAGTATAGGTGCACTTTTTTAAAAAGGGTTACTTCTGAAGGATGTCTGCGCTCACCATTAGAGATAGGGTGAGGGGCTTGGTGGTTTGCAAGGAGCCCATCTGGGCATCTCCTAGGTGAGGTGTTTCAGGCACCTCTCCCTGGGAGGAGACGCTGGGGAAAACTCAGGATACACTGGAGAGATTATGTCACTCAGCTTGCTGGGAATCCCTCAGTGTTTACCAGGAGTGCTGGAGGGTTGGGTGGGGAAATCCAGATAAGTTGCATATGTATAAGTGGTAGATGGGTGGATGAGTGTGCAGTATCCCTCAGTTTGTAAGTCAGAGTCAGCTGATTTATATTGTCTGTATTACTGATTTATATTACAGCCCGTGGATGCTACTGTGTTGCCTTATAAATTGCTAAAATTAACCTTGTGTCGCTTTTTACTGATAATGACTGCTAAAAAAAAATGTGTGGTCTTAGCCTTCTGCTTTTCTTTTCTTTGCAGCTGAAAGGATGGATTTAAAAAAAATGCTGTATGTGTTGGAAAGACCCCGATAAAGTTAAATAGAAACACGGTCACTTATCTCCCTCCAGCGGGGAAGATGAAGCACTGCAAAGCCAAAGTTTATATGACGGTAATGAGTCAATGTCTACTATACTGAAATAAAGGCAATTAGGCTGTCAAACATTCTGTATAACAGTTAAATAATTATTCTAAACTTAGCCAGGTGAATTTCAACATTCATCAGTTTTTTGACTGTTTTTGTTCATAATCGAAAAACATTGTTTTTCTTGATAAACTGGTTTGATGCATTTGAGGTTTTGCCCAGTTTGGTCAGAGATTTCCTGAATGCAGCTAAATTTAGGTTTTGTGTTTAGATTTTCAAAAACAAAAGAGAGAGAGAGAGAGGGGGGGGGGGCAGGTTTCAAGAATACTATAGTCTTAGCAAATTTTCTAAAGAAAATCAGCTCTTTACAATTACACATGTAAACTGATAAAATGATTTATTAAATAATGTATACAATCAAAGCAAATGTGAACATTTCTCTGAACGAGAAGGAAAAGGGTGCAGGAGGAAGTGGCAGAAATTCAGTTCCTGACTGTAAAGTGAATTAAACACAACAGACTAATTAATTCTAACTTAATGCTATTCTTTTTGTTGCATTACAAGAAACAGAATGAATCACAAGTACTGTATTAGAATATGCTGTGAACAGCACATAGCCTCCGTCATGAATGCGAGGAATATTATTTTGTTGTGAATAAATTATTATTATAATAAACAGTGTGACATTCTCATATAACATTATTGTTATTTTGGTGCAGAAGCATCAATGCACCTCCCGTTCCTCACATTCTCAAATCACGCTGTTGTGATTTCACAGCTCTGCAGCTGTGAAGAAAAAGACTGCAGCAGGAGCTGCTTGCCTTCAGGCGTTTCTGACAGAAACACTTTAAAGCTGCTTTCAGAAGTCGGCTGAGGTGATGTGCGAGGAGCAGGTTGTGGTAGATCACCGGGTTCATTGGGAGACTGGGGTCCTGTGTTAAAACAAAAGTCAGCATTGATTTATTATTTCTAGATATAGTTGATTTTTTTTCTCAATGTTATTTATGTCTTTACTTGCTGCTTGGTTACCGTTAGAAACTAATATTTTAAGAGCCATAAGTTAGGTTAAATACCATTTGAGTAAATTATTGAATTATACAGTTATTTCTAACACAGTTTTAAGATTTTGGTTTATGTTAATTGTTTAATGTTTTTCCAGTCTTGATATCCCAACAACATGACTGGTCAATAACACTGATAGCTGTGGAGTAATGTAAATTCTAATGATGCAGAAACAAAAGACCAAAAAAAAAAACATGTGTAATGTTTGAAACAATGAAAGATCAGAGACTGTGAACAAACGGTGGGTTTTTGTGAAGTTCCCCGCCTACTGATTTCATTTAGTACTTGATTAATGTGAGTAAGCTTTTCCTGACCAGCTGGATTTTCCAAGTTTAAGATATGTGAAGTTTTTTTGTCATTATTAGCAACAACATACATGCATCAAAATTAGAATCACTGCTGTATTTGGTGCATACAAAGATAAACATTCATACAATAAGAATAAAATATACTTCCTAGAAATATATATCATTTATTTTCTTCTATCATACATAAAACAATAAATGAAATAGATTAAAATTCTAATGATACCAGCTCAAAAAGTGGCACAGGTAGGCAGTGGAATAAATGGACATAACAGAGGTGTTTTAGGTTTGGGGCTATTCCACAGTGGAGAGCATGTAATTGGTCTATTGTAAGTATTGAATAGCCTGATGGTGCACTGAAAAAAAAGCAGTTTTTCAGTCTGCTGGTCCTTAAACTGTGAATTTTGGCTTGTTGATAGGCAGATTGATTCTGCAGTCTTATGTGTATTTTTTCCAACAGCTGTTGGATTGATTTCCCTAAACTGTCATAGTTAGTTGTGTGTGGAGTGTAATAATTGTAGACACAGGAGGCAGGAGCCATGAAACACAAAGTGAATAGATTAGAGTCCAAAAAACACAAGGAACAGGCAAACAGGGAGCACAGGAAATGCAAACCTACAGCTATACATAAAGAATGACAGGACTGACGGAATGGGAGGCACAAGGGGAACGAAAAATAGGTGAAGACACCTGAGACAACAAGCTACCAAAGTACAACAGGAACTAACCTTAAGCTATAAAGAACAGAGACAAACTACACTGAAGAACAAGAACACAGAGGGAAGCAAACACAAATATAATCAACTAAACAACTAAAACCTCTCAGCAATCAAACTAAATCTTTTAAGCACAAAAACTTTACACAGTGGAAACTTATCTAGAAACCAGCTGTGACATTTTAACAAAGGGGTTCAAACAAGTGAATGAAAAGATATTCTTCTTTTTTAATGTAATGTGTTTGTCTTCACCTTACGGATCCCGTCTCACTGCTCTGACTTTACCGCTATATTTTTATTACACATGCATTTGAATATTATTTGACATTTCTCTGTTTTTTAACCACATTCAATGAGGTGTGATATATGTGTCCCTCTCAGACTGATACGTCTGTTAATTTGTGAGTAATAACTATAACTACACTGTATATACTATACAGTGTATACAGTGTATAACTACACTGTTATACACTGTATATACTGTATAACAGTGTATAACAGTGTAGTTATACACTGTATATAGTATATACAGTGAGGATAACTATAAAAGGATGATTTGCTTTTGTACTGAATTCAGTGGTCTTTAATAAAACCTTTTTTATTTCCATATAAACACCCCCCCCCCCCCTCCAACGACTCTGTCTCCTCCCCCCACCTCCCCACCCCCCCTCCCCTCCCTCCCTCTCTCTCTCTCGCTCTCTCTCTGTGATCTTCAGCTCTGCTCGGAGTCTCAGAGTCATGAGGTAAGGACCGACCGCTCCTTGGTTTCTCGCTTCCATCTCACCCCTCATTCCCTTATAATCTGGCTTTTTCCGACCTTACCGACCCTCCTGTCCTCTTCCGGTCCGGTTCGGCCCGACTCGATCTGGTTCTCTTCCTAAACGCAGCGGATAAAGACATAAAGAGGCTTGCTGATGAGCGCAGGTCAGACGGGAGGAGGCTGATGTGTCCGGATTTTAAAAGCTGCGGCGCAGATTTCAGGTTTGAGTCGGATTTTTAACGCTCAGATGTGCTTGTTTTCCTCCACCCTGTTTTCATTTCATCCATCATTCATGCGGGGTATTAGGTGATGGGGTTGGGAAGGGAATGGAGGGCTGTATGTTCTCCTTCATGCATGCAGATGGATGGAGGAGGATGGAGGAGCTGATGAATCATAGATGTCGTCAGAGAGGCAGCAGCTAAAAAAGAGGTCAGATTCAACAATAACAAGAAAGTGTACTGTAAAAAAATATGTTTTATCCTGAAAACAAAAAATCAAATCGAAAATCCTCTATGGATATTCATTCAGCTGAAAGTCACATGGAAATTTACTGTGAGGTGTTTCTTTAAGCTGGGTGATCATTTTGGGCCTTGAAGGTCTCCTGCAGTCTCCCCCAGTATGCGCTGGTTTCACTGGGCTCACTGGTTAAGGATGCATCACCCCACTCTGTTAAATATTCATTTATTCTGCTGGAGCTGTCGCAGCTTTCTTCAATGTTTCTCTGTTTATTGTTTGTCTTCATCGTGACTGAAATGTGCTGATTTTAAGAAGATACGTGGTGGTGATTGTTCCTCTGGAGCTGCTCTGCTTCTGCTTTTATGTCTGTTAGATCGAAATTTTATGTTGGTTGTTTTTCATATATGTTCCTTTTAATGCACATGCATGATCAGTGAATTGGTGAAGAAAAGCAGGTCATGCTCCTGAATGATTTATTGCATTGATTAGGCCTACAGAAGGTGAACATGAAGGGTGCAGCTGCTTTAGGTTTGTATATTCTGTTGTGTGGTGTAGGGGAGGGTCCAGGATTACTGAACAAGCTGGATTGGGCAAAGGGGAGCACACATAGGCCTAGGCTCTGAGAAATAAAGCACCTAAACAGGTAGAAAGAAGAGTGAAAGCAGAGCTGTTTTTCTTAATAAAACTGAATGAAAGTTTTGCATTTCAGGGAAAATATTTCACAGGAAATATACAGGAAAAAATTCCGAAAGGGATGCAACAAGGTGCAAAAGTACTTTCATGGCATCATAATGCTGTCGTGTGAATTTAGGCCTAACATTTAATAAGAGTTGTATTTGCGACTTTTAATATTTATTAATATTACACGTTATAAAATCAGTATAAAAGCATAAGATACCGAAACATCAAATCTAACAAAAATTAAAACATCAGAAGAAGTAATTGTTCCACATTATTTGCAGCTTTATGTAAACATAGAAAGAACAACAATAAGGTACTGTTATAAGGGACAATACTGTTTTGGCAGATGTAGGTCAGTAAGTAAGAGGAGACAGGTCGAGATAGTGAATAGTATATATCTATTTCTCTGGAAGGACAAAGGAGATGACGGTTTATCTCGAGCCTGAACACAAAGCTGCCACAGGCCGACCTGCCTACTCTGTAAACAGGGTGTCTGGTATTTTCCTGTACCAAGCAAACAGAGTTGTAGAGGAAAATGTGAAGTAGCTCACAATTACAACATGTAATACTTACATTTTGTCCTGTTAAATTATTGTTACGTCCTTTATTCACCATGTACAGTACAATGGAAACATCGTTAAGCACCTCACCTGTATATGTTAGGAAAATATAATCCACAATTAAGAATTGTTTTCCTCCACATACGTCAGAGGATGCAGCTCACTTTCCTGTGTCTCAGGTAGTCCTTGAATGCTCCACGATTGTCACCGTAACAGTTAATATTACACCTGTGTCATAATTCTTAGATTGTTCAATTTAGAAAACATTCAAACAAAAATCCCTTTATGCAAATATTTTAAGTACAACAACGGTGTACTGTCAAGGGCTTCCTTTGGCTTCAGGGTGCTGGGTATGTGCCCATTTTGCCCATGCAGTAATCAGTCCAAGCGTACCCAAGCATACAAAGTGCAGTCGTGGGTAAGAGCTGAAGAGAGTCTATAACTTTTGGATGAATAATGAGGAATAACAACAACCAAACAAAACATTAAGAAACATATTGTGTGAGTATTAAACTGCTGGATGGATTTAATTGTACATTTACAAGTAAATCTAAATAGTCAGGTCTGCTGTCAGTGTTGTGATCCTTCTACAGTGATGATTGTTCTCCAGTGTCCAGCCTCAATATTAGAGAGAGCTGGATTACATGATGAGCTAGTGTAAAAATCTCATCCTCAGTAGCTGCTTTGCCTGCTCTCCAGGCTTTTGGATCATTTTCTTCTCTCATAACGTCTTCAAGGAAACTTAAAGAAGTCCAGACGCTTTTCTATCCAAGCTCTTTAGACTACAGTACCTGGATGACTGAGAACCTTCACAGACATTACTGAGAATAATGTGAGAGAAACGGCAAATTGCACTTTAGTGGTTTAACTGATCACATGAGAAACAGAGACAGAGATCTGTGCCTTCAGTTTTCTGGGATTTGCTCTGTATGTAGACGTCTTTTCCTGGTGATCTGAAGCTTTGTTATAGTGACTGTGATGGAGGCTGCTGGCACAGATGGAGGGTGTGGCTCCCAGCAGCTCCTCTGCTGCCTCACATCTCTGTTTGCTCAGACAGCAAAAAATCAATAAATAAAGAAAATAAAGAAAACTTTGAAATAGCTCAAATACAGAAAATAACAAAATAAAGCTCTCAGTTTGCATTTAAAGGACCATTCTGAAGATTTTTTTAGTAAGCATAGAAGGATTAGTGAAGAAGCCTCAGGGGGTCAATGAGGCCCCCAGTTTAGAGACTGAGAGTCAGAGTCATCATGAAAAGACAGAAAATACAAGCAGAAATAGATAATAGCTCAGATATCAATAGACAAACAAATATATGAAAAACACTGAAAACTAAGAAAGACAGAAGGACCACTGTCAGATGATACCAAAGAAAACAGGAAACCCACTGCAGACAGAAACAATGGTCCAAAATACACGAGTGTTGATGTAGTCAGTCTCATTCAGTCTGAGGCTCTTCTGTAGGAGGAGACGCAGTCTGATGTCTCACAATCTGCCACAAAATGTTCGAGCTTCATATGTGTGAACCTAATCTTTTTTAATGTTCTTAATTCTGACTTGTTTCCAAATATTTTCCTGCAATTGTACGTAAGATAACAGAACGCAGAGATTATCCTAAAGTCCTCATCGTAATATCCGAGCTCATGGCCCCAACATAAAAGTGGAAACAAACATCGAGCCTTCATTTATAGGAAATAAACAGAGGCTTAAAAAAACACAAAAACAGAGCTATAGTGCATGAAGCCCCTGTTATGTTACCCAAGTGTTGCACCAGTGGTGCCTCATTTGTTGTGGGTATGACAGTGTTTGTATGCAGTCACTGCTTTTTAGGTTACACACCGATAAACCAGGAGAAAACATACTGGAAGCCTCTGCTGCACATAAGGTTACAGTGAAATGCTGAACACCGTGTTCACGGTTTTAAAACCCCAGAATGCACAAAATGAGGGCTTTTATTTAAGTGAATTAGTTTAAAAATTCAATGAACCAACTAAAGACCAAAGTTCTATGGAGGGCTGAACACTCTTATTAAACAATCTATTAAGATTAAGATAATAAAAAAGATCCATTTCAGATCTATAACTGTCAGAAAAGTGTGAAACAGAAAGAAACAGAGGTGGCAAAAAGGGGCTGAAGATCTTATAAGGAAACAGATTTCATATCCAGAATTTGAGCTGAACTCTAATTAGACTTTTGACTTCAAATGATTAATTATAATGATTACAGTAATGCATTTTTGCCCCTGCCTGAAAGCTCAGAGTCACTCACAGTCTAGTTCAGCTCAAGCCACGATGACCTGTGGAAGGAGTATTACTCGTTGTTTTTGACTCTGCATCAGGGTCTCTTACCCGCTATGCTTTCTGTAGTACACAACAGTTGGATGTCAGCTCCAGCTCTTTGTCACTCGCCGTGTGGCTGCCTGAGGCCTGAGAGTCTGCTGGGACAGTCATCTGGACTCGCCCTCTGCACTCGCTGACTTCCTGCAGTTGTCCTTGCGAGACGGGCTTTATGGTCAAAAACACAGCTGGTCCAGGCCGAGTGAGCCTGTGTCCTCCACCAAAGTCATCTATAATTCTGAACAGCCTTTAGCCTGAAACGCCTTTCAGAGTCATTATGCTTGCCACCGTGTTGTAGTAGGTCACATGACAGGGTTATTCCCACTTCTGATTTGCCGCCTGCCACTTAAAATCAAAAGAAAATGTGACAGAATTATTTTCAGTGGGAAACCAGCATCAAAGGAAGGAAGTCAGTGAGCTGATCGGCTGGTTTGCTCAAAGTGAAGAGCTGATTTTATCTGTTTTACACTTTGAGGACTTTAAATATGATCTCAGAGATTCACTCAAAACTGTTATTTTTGACGTCCAGTCTGTTTCCCCTTCGTCCTGTCATATTTCTGTTGATTTTCCTCCTTGAATTAGAGGAAAAGGTCATCTGACCTCTGGCAACGTTGGTTCTCGGACGCAGCGAGACTCGCAGACAGATCTCTGAGCTGGAAAGTTGGAGGAGGAGCTTATGCTATGTAGGGGTTAGTGTTTTCTGTCAGACTCGGCATCAGTTTAGTCTTTCACCTCTGACCTTTGACCTTCATTCCATCATCTGTTTGGGACTGAAGCTCCTGCTGCTATTTCCTCTCAGCGAGGGAACTTTTTGTGATTGATCGTCGGGTTCATGGCATTTCAGATGCTCTTGCAGTTTGAGAAAAAGGAAAAAAAGCCAAAAGAAGAATTTTAGCATTTGTCCTACAAAACGCTCAAATATATTAAGCTCAGATCAAAGTAGATTCATAAAAATGTGATTCATCAACAATGCTGCAGATTTATTTGCTGCATCATTCAGCTGGTTTTGCATTGCTGTATTTGCTTCACCTGCATGAGAATGTAGGTCATTTGTAGGAGGTCGGCTTCCGCAGCATAAAAAAAAGATGGAGGAACGTGTTTCTGCATGATTGCTCGCTGACGCGTCCTCTCGTCCTGTCGCTGAGGCTGCTCATCACAGGAGCGGCTGTTTGTACTGACCGCTTCACTGTTATGTCATCAAATCAATCACCTCTTCGATCAGCATCTCTTTCCATGCTTTTCACTCTCACTCTGTATGTTTATTCTTCCGTAGCAGCCTCGCCATTCAGCTGCAGCTCTCACATTTCATCAACAACAGCAGCAGCAGGATTGGGAGCAGAGCTGTTTGGTGTTGCTGACAGGAAGTACCCGATTGTTGTGGTTAATAAAGAGGTGCTCGCTTTGCTGGAGCAAAATCTTCATCCATCATCCATCCATCTGTTCCTCCTCCAGGCCTCACGTGACAAACCTGAAGCTGATCAACCGGTCAGAGCTTCAATGAGCTTCATAAACATCCTTCCCTTCATGGTAGAAACATAAAAAATAAATGTTTTTTCTTCTTATCTATTAAACTTTCTCTGTGCCTCGCCTGGTGAACTTTAGATAACAGAGTCATTCCTTCAGTGTCAAAATAACTTTCTAATATTCATAACTCTCACCAAATGGTACATTTTTAGATTGAGATCCAGTTGAGTCAAGGAATTATAATCATAAAAATATATCAAACTATATCAAGCGATCAGTAGGACTAAATCATATGATAGCGCACTAGCATAACACATAACTAACATAACATGAAGGTATTTTAAAAGCTAACTGTAGCTCATTGTTGTCATTAAACAGGTGCACAGTATGTGCACTAACATCATGTACTGCATGCCTCCAGTCCCTGCATCAGTGCAGCTCAGTCATTGTTTTGGCTGATATTGAGCTGCATACACAACGATCACTGCAGTCATCTGCTGTGGGTGGTTTATATAGTACCGAGTCACAACAATCACTACTGCAAGGATTATTATTATTAGTGTGTTTATGAGTTTATGTACAACTCTTTTTATAATATATTTAAAACAAAGAAACTAGACCAACAGTTTTTTGCATCAAGTATCTACAGTTAATCAAAAAGACATAATCAAGGTTGAAGAGGCCTGAACAGCACTCATTTTCAGTGTTTCACAGTAAAACATATTTCAAGTAAATATATAACAATGAGACTTTCTGTGTGCTGAAATCTCCCCTCTGTGAGTTTGACCCACTTGGATGTAAAATGTGTTTTTATTCATGAAGGCCCAGTTCGAGGTTTGTAACCTGCTTTATTTTTATATTTGTGAACAAAGTGAGAGTCGATCAATCCTGCCACCTGCTCCACCCCCACATCCTCCCATCCTCCATCTCTCTACATCTCTGTCTCCTCTGGGACTGTCTGGTTACTGCGGCAACCGCATCCTCCAGGCATGAAAGAAAGGGAGAAAGAAAGAGGAGGAGGAAAATGGTGCCAGCATCCTGTCAGTGTTTTTCTGCGGGTTTAAAACTACTTTATGTTGCATATTCGATCAGCACCACATTGTATTATTAAACCAACATGATTTATTTTGTTTCAGCTGTTTAGACTGAAACGAGCAAACAAAAGCACTTCCTCTGTAGAAAATGGTACAGCTGGTGTTCGTAATGTTGCACTCTCATATGTGCAGCATAAAAAATCAGCAACATTTTGTCACATTTAGTCACCTCCAGGTGTTGTGAAGACAGAAGCGGCTCAGTTTGGAAATCTTTAAATGCTGAAGATTTATGACGTACATCTGAATTCGTTCAAGTGTTTTTGAGCTGCAGCTTCTACCATGTCAGCAGGTTTCAGCGTGTTCCCTTCATTTGATCGTTTTTATTTTTTATTCTTTTTCTTTTATCTTTCTGTTCTCTCTTACTCTGGGTTTCTTTCTTTCTTTCTTTCTGCCTTTTGTCTTTCTAGTAATTTTTTTCACAGTGTATTTCTTTCTTTCTGTTTTGCTTAATTTTCAACTTTTTGTTTCTCATTTCCCATCATTCGGTGTTTGCTTTTAAACCACGTGGTTGACTTTTCCCTTTGTCTTTCATTCATCATTGATCTTTCCTTTCTTTACTCTGTGTCTTTCTCACTGGACTTTCTTAAACGTTCTTTCTTTCTTCCTCCTTTCCTTTTGTTTCCTCTCTTGTGGTCTAAATGCTGACACAGGATTTTCTTTTAGCATCTCTCTCTCTCCGAGTCAATCATCAGTCCTGTCAGGCCTCTGTGAAGGTTAATGACTTTCAGCCTCCTCCTCGAATCCAGCTAGACTGGATTAGCGTGTGTGTGTGTGTGTGTGTGTGTGTGTGTGTGTGTGTGTGTGTGTGTGTGTGCGTGCATGCGTTGGCATTGCAGTTATGGTTTAAGGTTTACTGGGGGGGCGGTTGTTTAGTTTTCTGTTGGTTTAGTTGTATTTTTAATAAAGGTTTGTCTACTCACTGTGATTATTTCATCCTTTCTCATCTCATGCAGTCGACTCATATTGGGGTCACATGCATCGAATCACTTGTTTCCATAGCAACAGTACCTTTAACAGGGTTCTGTTAGCGCTCGTTAACTCTCTGTTTGATTGGCCTGCCTCTCCAGAGCAGCTCTTTCTGCTCCTTACCCAGGATGCTTTGCACTGACTGCAGCAGTGTGTGTGTGTGTGTGAGATGAAAAGGGAGGCAGAAAGAGCCATCGCTCCATGCAAATCTGTCACCATGGTGATGAGGGGGGTGAAGATGGGCATGTTACCCTGTTAAAGGGAATAACCATATATCCGAGGACTTTGATGGGGAAACACACACACGCACACACACACACACACACACACATACATTAGCTGAGGTCTGTACTGTCTGGGGACCTTCACACACACACATTGGCTTTGTTTTTGTGGGCAAACTCTGTGTGTGTGACAAACTGAATAGTGATAGTGTAGTTACATTTTTGAATGTCTCCACTCAAAGAAACCAAACTAATCAAGGAACAGCACAAAGTATGTCTTAGATTCAAAGTAGCCTCCTGTCAAACAGATGTTTTGTTTGTTTGTTTTTATATTTAATAATAATAATTAACTCCTTTTATACCGTGTTACTGAAGTTATTACTATGTGCAGTGGGTTTCAGTATCCCAGCGTAGTGCTAAATTTCCTTCTTTGTGACCATTATACCAACTTTACAGTGGGTATAATATTTAACCCATTGAAATATTTTATGGCGTAACATTAACATTATTAGTGAGGTTTGATGGAAAGCTGGGTGGTGACACTGGCGGGTGTGGCCAGCTGGCTGCTATGCTTCACCTCAGCTGCAGTACTTTGAACAGGACCTCTGGATTATCTTTAATTTCTTTAATAGAAATGTCAGACAAATAATATGTGGTTAGGTTTAGGTCTCTCGCTAAAATTCACCTTTTTAGTGACTGAACTTCTATCATATTATTTGTATGTTACTTAGTAATGATCTGTGGCCTCCTACAGCAGAAAGTTGTTCTTACAAACTAAATGAAGGACCAGAATGATGGTTTTTGCTGCTTCTGTTACTCTTCAAGAGTTCAGCTCTCAGATGGATTTAGAGAGATTTATTGGATTAGGATGCTGAGTCATTCATCACTGTCAGAGACAATGAGCATTTCTGTGCTCCATGGGTGAAGCTAATGTACTGCCCTGCCGACTAAAGTGACTGAAAGCATCTTTTCTTGGAGACAAATGATTATTAACAGTTTGAGGTGTCTCTCTTTTGAGGAGCCCGTTGTCTGATACTCCATCCAATAATAAAACCATCAGAGTCAAAGCTGCCATTCACCAAATGTACAGCTATTACTTTGTGAATAAATTGATAAAAAAGCAAAGCGCAGCACATGTGGTCCATGATCAAATCAAAGGGTGGTACAGATACTCAGTCCTCTGCAATCTTCCTGTAACACGAGAACACATCCAATAAAATCTGGATCATGCCGCCCCTCTCAGACCTGCAGCTCTTACCCACAATCCCCTGAGAGGCAGAGGAGGGAGAGTAGAGGAGAAGAGGAGGTCAGCCGCTCATAATGAATGCAGCAGTGACATTTGGTGCACTGACTCTACATTTGCTGAGCTGGACAGAAACCTGACGAAAGAAAATCCTTGAAAACATCTGAATAGGAACTAGACGCAGGACAGTAGCGTCGGTTTATTCACAACATAACACAAACAGCAGTGTGCGTCTCTGTTCGCCACTTCTCTGCAGTGAAGGTCACACCCTGGTTTGGACTAAAAAGCACACTGAGCATGTGCGGCTCTGACCCTAACTGTCACAGAGCCTCAGGGTGACATTCATGCATTCATCTGGTTTTAACGTTTGCTTCTTCATCATTTTAACGATATGTTGTGCACAAATGTGTTCATGATGCACAACTCTTGTTATTTTCTTTCCCAAACCCCCGACATATTAAACAGTGCTCTCCCATGGGAAATTTTGAGTATCAGAAGCTTGATTTCCTGAATTTTGATGAATATTTATGCACCAATTTGTTGCTGAAATGGTTATTTTTATGAAGCAGATCACAAAAATCAGGCTTGGGCTCAGCTAAAAGCACTCAGGCATTCTGTGGCTTTCAAATAAGATTTATTTTTATTCAATTTATTTGTTATCTGTGTTGCGTCACCAAACACTCCTCTGTTCTTCTTTGTGTGTTCCTGCAGTTGGAGCTGATATCAGGCGACCTTTAAGACCTTTATTTAACCCTCCTCTTGTGTTAGGGTCGGCACCGACCCATTTTAAATTTCAAATGCATAAAAAAATTACATACATTTGTTTATTGTATTAAGGCTTTTTGACTTTGTCAGGAACCTCTATTTCTACAAAATAAAACAAAAAAAAATATTTTCACTAAATTATAAAATGCCCTATTTGAAATTATGACCTTTGTGTTGTTAGGGTCGGTTTCGACCCAGGTATAATATTATGAGTATAAAGCAATAATTAAAGCCAAAACTGAAATCATAAGTGAACTGTCAGCTAAAACACTGACAGCAAGCTCCTCTCCTAATCATATGAGCTTTAGGGGATTCTTATTTTGCGTGTTTTTCCAGTACACCTGCACGAAAACAAAACAAAATAAAGACGGGCATGTCAAGACATGTGAGGTGAATTCACTCATTTGAGTGGCCATTTGACTTCCAGAGGGCACATTTACAATTTCCAGCATACAAAAATGAGAAGAAGATTCACAGTGAGCCAAGTTCTGGATCATATTGTTGGTGAAAATGAAGCAGAGGACACAGAGCAGCACAGCGATTCAGATCGGCAGGTTTCTAAGGAGGAAGACAATGTGGAGTATCATCCAGAAGACACAGACACATCTGATCAGAGGTGGAGGTCGCTGGTGCTGAAGCTACTCCTGCTGAAAGATTCAAGTCCAAAAATGGTAAGATCTTTTGGAGCTCAGCACCTCATGAAGTACATAGCAGGGCAGCTGCTGCAAATGTAATCAAAATGACCCCTGGAATCACAAGGTTTACTCTGACCAAAGTCAGTGACATCAAGAGATGTTTTGAGCCATTTATGCCATTGTCACTAAAAAGAATCATCATTACTATGATAAACCTTTGAAGGAAAAAAAGTCCATGGCGACATGTGGAAAGATATTGATGAGGAATACCTGGATGTGTTCTTCTTCTTGCTGGAGTGTACAGATACTGCAATGAGACCACTGATAGTTTATGGGACGCATCGACAGGCAGAAATATTTTCTGGGCAACGATGTCACTTCACACATTTGATATCATTTTGATTCAAGAGACCTCAGATTTGACAACAGAGAGACCAGACCAAGGTCTGACAAGCTTGCTCCCATCAGAGATGTCTGGGTGAGATGGGTGCAGCTTCTTCCGCTGATGTTCATCCCAGGGCCAGAGGTGACAGTGGATGAACGTCTTGTCCACTTTTCGAGGAAAATGCCCCTTCCGGCAATACATACCCAGTAAGCCAGGGAAATACGGCAGAAAAATCTGGGAACCCTGTGATGCAAAAACCAACTATGCCTGGAATGTACAGATTTTCAGAGTCAAAGCTGCGAGTGGCATCCCTGAGAAGAACCAATGAAAATGTGTGGTCCTTGATATGACCACTGGACTGCAGGGTCACAATATCAGCTGTGATATTTTATTTTAATTTTTATTTTTTTTACCAGATATGACCTCGGACAAGAACTTCACAAAGGAAACTTCACAAAGGTGTAGCTGTATCACTGGGAAGTGATAAAAAGCCCACAATTACCCATGACTATAACCAAAACAAAGGAGGAGTGGACTTTTTCTTTTTTTTCAGTTTATATTAAAGGTCTACTGCTGAAAAAAAAAACATTTTTTTTGTCTTTTCTTGATGTAAATATCTATGGGTCGAAATTGACCCGTAACACCATAGATGTCATTTTAGTTATTAATCTTAAAATGAAAAAAATCTATAAAACAGATTTATTTAAGAGATGTGTCCTATACCCCTAAGTAATAGTCAGGTAACACAAAAACCTTTTATTTATTAATATGATTCACTTGAGGTTAATTTTACTATTTTTTTTAATTGAAATCGAGGGGTATTGTGACAAAAAAAGACCCAGAGGCCCACACCAAAGGTATTAAAACCAACATTTTCATGGATGAGGAAGCCTTACAAGGTAACCAAGAGATGAGAAACAAATTGGATGATAACTTATTGTTTTTAGTGTATTTTATAGCTGATTTAATTCACGGGTCAAAACCGACCCGTTAACATAAGAGATGATAACAGAAAGCTAACACAAGAGGAAGGTTAAGAAGTAAGCTAACCTAATATTCACACATTTGTAAATGAATCTGCAAACTTAGATGTTTCAGTAATGTGTGCGTACACTTATATGTTTTTATGAATTTAGCTTCTGAAATACTGGCATTAATGTTTAATACCAGTTCCTACCCATACTTAAAGTGTAGGTACAGAAAACACAGAGCCATTTTACTGTTTCTCTATCTAACTTTTGAATATATATTTTATTATTAAATTAACCTTTTTCATTTAAATGTAAATATATAAATCTATTTCATCAGACTACATTATTTAAGCAATTTGTTCAAAGGTTATGTTTATTTTTTGGCATTTGTGTTATTGCAGCAATATATATTATCTTCTCTTGTCTTATAAATAATGCAGTTAGGATACTTTATAATAACAGAAGTCTAATTACAATTTGAGAATGGGAAATATAGTTTTTTCTTTACCTCTAAAGTCACTACTTTAAATTGGGACTTTAAAAAATGTATTCTTAAATGAAACTTGCATTTTAGGTTAAAGAACCCGTAATTATTTCTAGGTACTGAAAATTACACCCTTAAGTCAAACAAATGTATTTTGCTTTATTTGTACCACTTAAAAATCATTATTGTTGAAGAAAAAGATTTAAATCTTTTAAGTCAAAAGTGCTTAACTGATATTTTTTTAAAAAAAATCAAAAAGAAAATTTTAAAAATGATGTTTCCTTAATGAGATATTTGTAGCTGCACATAATTTAGTTTGAGGCAGTTTTTAGGAGACGTGGTTGTTTTATGTGCGACACAGTGGTGAAGAGTACTGCAGAGGTCTAATGCAGAAATATGAGACGTGACTGAGTGGAAAATTTCAAGCTCGGGCTGTTTCAGGATCAGCTGACTGGAAAGTGGAAAAAGCCAGAGGAGAACTTAGATAATATGTTATCTAACAGGAGCGTCCTGCCCGGAGGAGGAGAGGAAGCCAACTTACCCATCACTCATACTTTCACACACTCCTCCCGTTCAGCATCAGGTAGTTGCTGCCTGTGTGATGTCATCAGACCTGCCTCCAGCTTTTAACCATCCTCTTATGTGTGTGTGTTCCTGCAGGAGGCGCTGCAGAGTGTGAAGATGGCCAACGCCGTGGCTTCCTACGACCAGCTGGCCCACCAGGTGGAGGCGCTCCGAAAGGAGAACTCCCACCTGAGGAGGGAGCTGGAGGATAATTCAAACCACCTGTCCAAGCTTGAGACCGAGACATTCGGCATGAAGGTCAGTGGCGATCGAAGCACTTCGAGCCGCTCTGCAGCCGCTGGTTCCACCCGTAAACTGCATATAAATGATGGGCGTAGTTAAAGTCAAGGCAGACCAGGAAGCGTCTGAAACCGTTCTCATTTTAATGGCCAGCAGGGGGCGACTCTTCTGGCTGTAAAAGAAGTCTGATTGTGCTGAAGAACTCCGGGAAACAAACATTAAACACTTACCAGCTGAGTTTATGGTTTCAGATACTTCTAAAAATTATAAGCATAAAATGAATTATGCTAGAGTAAACAAAGACCATAAAGCAGGAGATGATGTAGGGTGTCTTTGGATCGACAGGGTGCTGCCATGTCAAATATTCCCGTTGCTCTTGAAGTCTACTTCCAAACAGGCGAGATGGTGATTGTTATAATGCCCAGGAGGAGATTTCAAAAATAAGACTTCCCTTACCAGCGGGTGACTTCAAGGTGGTTTTGTCTTTTATCTGTGGTTCCACCTCATTTCATATTCCTCTGTTTCAGGGGCGGATCTAGAGAAATTTTCTCAGGGTGGGATGAGGGTGGCAAAGAAATCAAATGGGGTGGCAAAATCAAGGCTTTTTTTTCAAACACATATGCAGGTGGTTACATATGGTTAAAATAATTCAAATGCAGTAAGTATACACGTTTTTCATATAAATATAGTCTATAACTTAATTATTGTCTGTAGCCCACATAATTACACACTTTAGTTACATAAAACATACAGCCTGTATAATAAATAAATATGTAGCCCAATAAGTATAAAATCCAGAAAGCTACACAACATGGGGCGGTTCATTTACAAACACAAGTCTAACTTAAGTTTCACTGTTATTTGTTAGAAAACAATCACATTGTTACAGCTTAAATTACACAAAATGTCAGAAATCTGCACTGTCATGAACAAAAATTTAAACCTAATGTTTCATGATTTGTTGGATTAACCCACTGAGGTCTGAAATACAACCGGCCATTTTTGACTCCTTTTGAGTTTACGTTTGTATTTCACCCTCAGATTGTTTCATTTTATTTTTTCCCCCTTGCCTTGTTTGATATCATTCTTTTCAGCTCAACTGAATTTAGTTGTTTTTGTCACTGACATACTGCATTAGTATTACTGATCTGAAATCACACAAAGAACTTAAAATCCTAGTAGTATTTTTTACTGTGAAAAAAACCACAGACATGTTGAGTAAATTTTTATAACTTGAAATGCAAATATAAATTGTACATTTTGTAAACATATACAACTATTTATCTAAAAATGCAGCCAATACACCTGCCATTTTTTCATTTTGTACAACCATTTAAAAATATTACTAAAACTAAAATGAGAGAACAATCAGGTGTTGCAATAAGATGCCCCACAAATGATGTGTGCCAGTAAAAAAAAAAAGTTTGTCCACCAAAAGACAGAGGAGAGCAGCACAGGGACAAACCTGCAGGCCTGACAACAGCAGGAGGTGTATCACTCCGGTGGTTTTCTACTTAGTGACAGTGTTTACACTGCAGTGTGCCTCTGTGACATTTATTAGTGCCCTCACTGACTCACAAAACAAAACGACTACACAACAGAACAACTACACAAGACAACACAACACACTAAGTATACACTCCACACTAAACGTCACAAATCTCCCACATCTAAAAACTCTCTCTCTCTCTCTCTCTCTCTCTCTCACTCGCTCGCTCTGTCTCGCTGCCGTTACCGTCACTCTAAAAACTCTCCCCTTTTCCTAAACAACTAAATCCTACGTGTTGACTTTTTTTTTTTAATTGGTCGACATGGTGCATTTTTCCACCGATAGGAAACAGGTGGCTTTTTTTCCTTTCTTTACTGTTTTCGCGCTGTCCTTAGAAAACGCTTAAAACACACACACACAAAAACGTGACGACAGTATTTAGAAAAAAGCGTGGCTTATATATATTATCATAACTCTGGATTTACTGGCCTGTAATTAAAATTAAAAAACTTTGAAGTCCGAACTTTCAGCGTGGCTGCAGCTTGTTGCTATGTCAGCTTACATCAGTCATGTGATTTGGAGGTGCAGCGTGTCCGTGGACCACGGAGGGTTAATAACACTCACCTTCCTTCCATTTCCACAGTGTAACATCCACCCACCTGTGTAAAAAGCGAAATTCCCATGGTGTTGTTCAAAATGTGCTCTGGCACAATCATAAGCATCGCTTGCTACTGAAAACAAGAAAAAAGCCGGACCTGATATGGGCTGAACCATTTGTTAATGGTGGAGGGGGGGACACTATGCAATATATTCAGTTTTAGCAATTATATTCACTGTTGACTGTAACTACGCTCGAACTGTTAATGCTATCTTATTTTAATAAACAACACTGTCATATGCAAAACTGGGGTGGTACTTGCCACCCCATGCCACCCTTCTAGATCCGCCCCTGCTCTGTTTAATGCTAAATAATTATTTTCTGTAAACTTATATTTAATAATGAAATTACAAAGTTAAACTTGCTAAACTATATCTAATATTTTTAATGAGTTTGATTTTAAGATTTTAAGTTCCGTTTATCACAATAATAATGTGGCTGACACAAACTCCCGAGCTCCGCATGAACTAACTGGTCTGCCCTAGCACACACAAACGAAATAAATAAAAAATCTGAAATGTCAGTAAGCAGCTGGGCTGAACATAATGAAAAATGTCCATAACATGCTTCCAGAGTCACGTGTACTCTTCTTAAGCTTGTTTATTTCATATTAAGATTATTTTAGGATTATTTGTTCAAACTGCTAATCCTGATGTTAAAAAATAAATTTTTAAATTCAGATTCTCTTTCATATTTTTGAATTTTATAGCCTGTAATCAGACATCTTAATCAAATCAGCCATTTCTAAATTCACACTGAGAGCGAGAAGGCTGTAAATCAGGCCAAGACTCAAAGGCTGCTGGATGTAAATCCCATCAGCTGCAGGCACACAGACACACATGTGCATGTACACATGTACGCACTGACTCACGTGTCCAGATGCTGAGAGCAGCTAGATTATGAGGCAGAGCTCAGCAGGTTTTAGTGTCAGAACCAGGACAGAGAACTGAGAGAGCAGACATACACACAGCTGGAGTTCACTGCTGCACCAGATTCACCTGTAGCAGGTGAGTCGACTGATAAAAGCACCTTTAATATCCAAACTGATGGATTACAACTAGCTGATGAGAAGGAAGGACTGCTTTTTATTTCTATCGGTGATGAGGTGACCTTTTATCTGCTGCTTTTCAGGATTATTAGATTTTTATGTTTATTAATCTGAACTCACCAGTCAGGATAAAAATAGAGATAAATCAAAAAAATCATTTTGTCTAGTTAGTTTGAAAAAAAATCACTTTGGTTTAAAGCATCACAAACAGTCATCCGATATTTCTGTGTGTCATGTAGCAACTAATGTTTATACTGCAGTCATTTTAATATATTCAGTTTAATACCTGTAAGTAGTAACTTCATGGTGGTTTAACCACAGATCTCATGAGATTCAATAGCTGAGTTTTATTTATTTTGGTCTTTGTCAACTGCAGAAAACAACCAGAGCTTTAACTGAGACTAACTGCTCCTGCTTGTACACGGAGGATAATCTTTGTAGACCATAACAGAAAATGTTTTTAATACCACAAAAATCCCTGCACTGCTCGCACTGTGCTGATTTCATTCATTTGTCTCTGCGTTCCTGGAATATGCAAAAATAACGTCCATGTAACAAATGGGATTTGCTGGATTTTGAATATAAGCTTTAATTCATACAGAGAAACACAGAAGACATGTTTCTCTGTGTGCACAACTCAATCTATACAAATACCAAAATGACACAAAAACATTTAAAATACAAATTTGTAATGAAAATGTTTTTTAATGTATACATAAACAACAAAAACACAAAAAAGGGTTAGTCAGTTCTTTCAGTTTCTTCATTTCCAGAAGCAATACAAAGTAGGTCACAGAATAAAGCCTGACTTTAAAAATGAGGAAAAATGGCTACTGGTGATGTTTGAAGCTTCTTTGTTGCAAACTGTTATCAAATCTAATAAAATAATCCTACTGAAAGAAGCCCAATTTAAATATACCTTACAGGCTACAAGACCAACAGTAATACACTTCACAGAAGGACCCCAAAAGGCTTATGTTATTATACATAAGATACTTTACTGCTTAATTGCTCTTTCCCTATGGAAGTTTTATACTGACCTTAAACACAAATCCAGCATAAGAATAATTACATCTAACATTCATTTAAAAACACTCACCACTCAACGTTACAATTAATCCCTTTACTGTAGCGGGTGTTCAGAATTTTTGTAGTAGATGAGACCAAGAAGAATGAGATGAGGAGGAATGTCACGGCCAGGCGGCCGGTGTGGTTGCGAAGCTGACCCCAAAGCCCACGCGGAGGAGAGGAAACTAAGTATAACAAAAAGCAAGACGTGTATTTAGGCTGATGAAAAAAATAGCCGAACAAGGCGAGACAAAACAAAGATGGAACTAAACTAAAACCTAAACTGGAAAAACCAACACTATGAAAATGAGGACAAGAGACAACAACATGAAACTGAACAGGAACATGCAAAAACATGACTGTGAAATAATCCAAACAGGAGTACAAGCAGCAGAAAACAAGACTCTGTGAGCATAAGCTGACATGAAGACAACAGACAACCCGACAAAGAACAGAAGGAGACAGAGGACTTAAATACACACAAGGGTATATAATGAGGGAAGTGGAAACACCTGGGGAGACACAGCTGGGGCTAATCTGACATAACGAGACAAAGGAAGCAAAGCAGAATACACAGACTTTCAAAGTAAAACAGGAAACACACAAACACAGAGGCAAGGATGACAAGAAAGACAGAGAACAGAGACCTGAAACGTGGGACAGGAAGGCACAGAGTAGAAATAACACCGAACACAGGGAAGGCACATAAACACAACCTAAAGACTAGAAATCAAGAAATACTAGAGAATTCAGGGAGTTAGAAATACAAAACAGAACCCAAAACACTGGCAGAGATAAACCAGGATGAAATCAAAGATGAATGATAACAAAAAACACTGGGTCTCAGACCCAGGCCCTGACAAGGAAGTGACCTTTTGACCTGGAAATGTATATTTGTGGAGGTTCACCTGGATACATTTATGTTGTTTTCTTTTCTTCTTAGGAGGTGCTGAAACAACTGCAGAGTAAGCTGGAACAGGAGGCGGGAACCCTGGCATCGTCTGGAAGGAGCGACGTGCTACACCAACTTAAAGGTCGAAATCTGGCTTGACTTTTTTTTTTTTTTTGTAATTTGAGGATTGTTTCTGCCTGCGGACCATTTTCTAGGAACCATTTAAGGAACTTGGGATGATCACCCCCAGAAAGTTCCCCTCATATTCAACAATGTTATGACTTAGAACAGAACCAGGTTCAGATTTGCTGGAGAAACCTCGTCTCTTTTTTCTGGATTTAGAAAAATGGTTTATGTTGACAATAATTTGCTTTAAAATCCCAGTAAGAGAAGGTGATAACTGTCTGTTTAGTCACTGTACATCTGGAGACTAAATTTCCCCCTTAATTGTTGTAATTTTCTTTTTAATTTCTGTCCCGGTTGAACCTACCTGACTCTACTGGTGTGTGAAGCTGAGAGCTCAGAGCCTCCAGTGAGACTAATCATCACTTACAGAGAAAGGAGATTGACTCATTCAGCTAATCTGATTGGCTCCAACAAGCCAGGCCTCATTCAGTTAAATAGCCAGTTATTGTCAATTACTTTGTCTGGACAGGAATTTGTTAATTTCCAGCTGACAGATGTGTTTATAGACTTCAGCTGTCTGTCAACTCAGCTAGACAACTGAAATTAAATCAGTCTAATTCATGAACATAAAACTAACAGTTTAGCTGCATTAATGCTGAATTTAGGGAACTTTACTTCAAACGTAACCATACAAACTTAAAAGTGGTGGTCCAGTTAAAAAATAGAGTTTTAGTATTATTTATGGTACTGGTAACCAGTGAAAGCCAGCCGGGGTTAGACTGATGACAGATTTTATGACAGAGCATTTAAATAAAAAATAGACTTTTGCTAATGACAGAATATTTTTGTTTACACATTTTTGGAGATGAGTCACACAAATTTAGCATTTAAACACCAAAACATGCAAAGAAAACAGATTAAAGAAAAAACAGAGATTTGCTGTTAAACTCTGAAAAAAGTGGAGACGTTTGTTGTTTTCTTTCCTTAAATATAATTTTAGATCACAATAGGTAAAATGAAGACAAGCCTATCACCTGCATAGAAATGACCTGATGTCAACAAAACCACACATAAAAACACAGACCCCTGCAGAGGCAATTAAGGTGCAAATAAAATAAGTAAAATTAAAAAACTTAATGATTAAACACTTTATAAGTTCTTTAACAAAATAATTTTATGCAGAAATATTGCAAAAAATGTGAATATAAATATGCTGAAGAGTATTATTGACGAATAAAAGATAGTGACTGTAATTCTAAAATAAAATGCTGAATATCCCGGGGCTGGTGTTACATCATAGGCAGAAATTCCAATTTTAAATAAACCAGATTTAAAAGTAGAGCCTGAGTTGTTGATCTGATGGCTCTTGACCCTCCTTCACCTCCTCCTCCTCCCTCAGAACTCCACATGGACCTCACCAA
Organism: Oreochromis niloticus; assembly: GCF_001858045.2. Classification (NCBI taxonomy): domain Eukaryota; kingdom Metazoa; phylum Chordata; class Actinopteri; order Cichliformes; family Cichlidae; genus Oreochromis; species Oreochromis niloticus. The sequence continues at coordinate 37,233,176 of NC_031980.2, read as the reverse complement.
TTACTACGAACTCAAACATCAACCTCATAACCTGAGGCTGCTGACAGGCAGCCTAGGAGGGGCGGGGCCAGGTGTTGGCGGAGGTGCAGAACTAGATGATCACCTAGCTCTGGCCCCGTCCTCGTGCTCCTCCTCCTCCTCGATGGCCGCAGTAAGCAGAGGCAGGAGTCCTCACCGATCGGCATCCTGTCAAAGCACAGTGTCTGCCGGGAAGACTGCCGCTGTCATCCTGCCGCATCACTTCCTGGATGGAGCCCCGCCCAAAATAGCTATGATCACTGGAGCAGACGGACGAGTGATTGACCATCACCTGGACGAGCTGTGCAAGGAGAGGTAAGCTGATTAACGGAGGCACCTCAGGGTGGGAGGTCACATGGGACTGATACAGTCAAGTTCATGGACCCAGAGCCTTCATTTGAGTAGACTTTACAGATGACACGATGTGTGTCATCAGGGGAAGAAACTGAGGCGAATTAACTGCAAAGACACACAAGCGTAATGACTGCAAAGAGACCATTTTATAGTTTTCCGTTTTGAACTTTTTCTCTACTTTAAAATACCAAACAGAGTAAAAAAAATCCATATAAAACAGAACAACACATTTTAGATACACATTTAGTGGATAAAACAAATTGTTGATTGTTTTCTAGCTTAGTTCCTCCTGCATAGGCCTTCAAACTGGAGATAAGCTTCAGAGATTAACTGCATGTTTGAGGAGGGTTAACTTTTGGTATAAATCCTTAAAAAACTAAGAGCAACACTGTAACAACTATTGTGTCTTTAGAGAGCTGATTAATCACCTATTTTTAAAGATTTAAAATAGTGAAATGTATAGTAACACAATATAAGTAGTGTTTAATTGTGAAATGTCAAAAAAAAAACGTTGTTTCTAAAAGGAAATTAGACCTGCAGGCTAATGTAACTTGTTCAGTGGTAGTTAAGATGAAGAGGTTTTCATCTGATGTAGCCACCAAACGAATGGCAATATAATAATAACGGTTACAACTATCTACAGGGACCTCCTGCTGGGGGAAATTGACCGAGAAGAGAGGGAGCGCTGCTGGTTCTTCAGCCAGCTTGAGGAGCTGTCACAGAAACTGGCCCAGCTGCCACGCATCGACACGGTGAGAGCTTTATTGAGAAAATAAAGGATATAACCACAGAAATGCAAACTTTGAGTGTTTTTACTCATATATGGACTTGTTATTTTGTCCAGTAATCAGAGAAACCTTTGACCTCTGACCTCGGTGTGTTTCTGCTGCTACAGTTTTCACTACAGATAGACATGATCCGGCAGAAGCTGGAGTTAGATGCTCAGAAGATCCGGTCTGTGATGGAGGAACGCTTCGGCACCAGTGATGAGGTGGTTCACAGGACGCAGGTGAGTTTGGTCAATTCAGTTTCCTAAATAACAACTGAAAGAAGCCAAACATTGGACATTGACATTTCCATAGTTTTATGAAGTCAGTTTTTGAAGTTTGGCCACTGCTGTAGGCCAGATTTGGATAAACTATTTTATCAGTAATAAGTTACCAGCTATCTGAGTTTGGCCCAAACGTGTAGGTTCATCACACAAACACACACCTGCCAGTCAGTCCTAAGTAACCACCAGAATTTCTCACACATCTGTATATTTACTATAATTAACCTCACAGTATGCCAGATTATCTGTCAGATAACTGCACTAAAAATGTGTCATCAGCAGTATGAATACGGCAAAGAGGTCAACTTCAGTAACTGCCAGCAACTGGATGTGAGGCCTAGTAGGCAGTCAGCTGCTTTAACCACCTGTGTTAGCATCCACACCACACTCAAAGAGTTCACATGTGTAATGAAGCAAAGTTAAAGCCTCCATGAATTTAAACAGCTGCTGTGAACAGGTGTATTATAGTAGGCAAATCTCTCAGAAACCCCACATCAAATATGACTCTTGATGAAACATGTGATACATACAGCATTGTTGTTATTTTCTTTTTTAACCCTGGATATCACAGTAATACAAATGAAGTGAATTATTGTGAGAACCCTAATCCACACAGAGGGTTAGTCGTGGGTGAACAAAATTAGAATAATTAGATTATAAACTACAGCGACTAGAGATTTCTGCCAATGAGATGTGTCAGCGACAACTGCTGGTGAAAAAAACATCTGGATGCATCTGAAATGTGTGTGTCTGTGTGTGTGTTGCAGAAGCGTGTTGCTCGTCTAGAGCAGCTGGAGAAAGAGCTGCAGGAGGCACAAGGGAGTCAGGAGAGCCAGCTACAGGTCAGATATACTGTACACTCTAACACACACACAGCAGGGTGTGAATCTACAGGTTATTTATGCATTAAATGTGTTAGTGGTGAATTCTGTAGACGCTTTAATTGGATGCAGAGACGTCACATGGCGGCTATAAGAGCTGTGATTGGCTAAGGCTTCTGGTGTCTGATGCTGGTGGATTTTTTTCTTGTGGGTGACCAACAGCAGAAATATGTAAAAATCTGTTGCTAGAAAAAAGGAGGAAAGGTTAGTATTCATGATTGCTGTGATCTAATGTCGTGATTTTTGAAAAGATATCAGCATAAATTCAGACAGAATAAGGAGGTCGTGTTTATATCAATGTAGTTTGATGTTTCATTACATAACGTGTTATTTGCAAAGCTGTGGGTATAGTTTTTGCATCTCTGCTCTCACTGCATTGTCCAACTCCTGAAACCCCGCCCCCAATCTACCTCTGAAGCCCCGCCCCATCATCCCCCTCCCCTGAAAATTTGCCCTCAGAAGTTCTCCTACAGCATGGAGGGAGACTGCATTGGTCCAACAATGAATAACACTGATGAATAACTCCACATGATGCTCTCAGCCATGAAAAAAAGTCTAATTTGGGTATCATGGGGTCATCCTGTTGTCACTTTAGTGCATGTTCCCACTCTAACTCCACATGACAGAGAGACACTGAGCCGTTGTATGCCCACACCCAGAACCCCGGGTACAGCGGCTCAGTAAAGGTGCAGCTGAAAGTGTGGAGGTGGACCATCATGTCCTGAGAGACGCAGTAGAAGGATAGAGCACCAGCAGGCCAGTTTAGATAGATACCAATTCTGTGGGTGAAGTTCTCGGGTGAGAGCGACTTTAACCTCTTTCTGTTGTGACATGGAGTGTAGCTTCCCTCTGTGCACTCCAGAGTCCAGGAACGCTCATTGTGTCCCAGCAGGCAGTTCACCATGTCTCCATCTCTAGAGATGTTGTTGTAGGTGACACCGATGTCAGCACCACCACTCCACTCCACCTCCCAGTACACCTTGTCGAGCAGTCCCTCCCTGCACAGCACCTGAGGGCAGTACTCAAACCGCTCCGGATGCTCTGAGTATTGACGGTCTGACCAGACGCGAGTTGCCTTCCTGTTACTGTCAGTTAGAAGGATCTCAGAGTTGGCAGTGTTGGGGTCAAGGGTCAGGTAGTAGGCAACTGAAGGTGAAATGGGAGAAGGTGATTAGCCCGGGACTGAGCTTGAGACATGAACACCTCATGAACAGCCATTCTCAGAATGCCTAATCACATTTAACAGTCTTCTAATTTACTTTAAAAAGTGTTTTTTAGGCTGCAATACCACCCTGTCAAATATCCCAACATTTCACAGCTAGACTGGAACTATTTTTCAGGGAGAACATTAGCAGGAAATTTTGTAGAAAAATTAAGGGTTTTAAAGTCGCCTTTAAAGACACCGAGGGATTAAAGAAGCAGAGGTAAAAATCTATTTGCTTACAGTTTTTCAGTGCCCACAGGTGTCCTCCTGGCAACTCCCTAAAAGACCAGAAACAGTCACAGCATAAAACAATCACATGTAGCATCTCACAGCTTTGTAATTACTTCTATTTGGAGATGTTTGAAATGGTTTGGCTCACTTGAGGTCTGCTTTGTCGGAGTTTCCCACAGTGATCAAAGTGAGCCTGGACATCAAAAGACACTGAGCTGTTTCTGAAGGTCTATCTTCTTCCTCTTCCTCTTCCTCTCCTGGCGCCGCTGACGAGTCATGTCCCCCCTTCCCGTTCTCACTTAACTGATTAACTGAAGAAAAAACAGGAATACGCAAGACAAGTTTCAAATAGAAAAATAATCAAATGATTTATCTAATTGTTTAAACAACTTCATCAGATTTGATTCATTTGAAGGTGAATGAAGCAAAAAAAAAATTAATTTACCTTCAATTTTCATCATACACACAAACACTCAGAGAATATGACAAATAAATAAAAAACAGAAGTTGTGGTAGAGTTTGACTGTAAACATGTGTTTGGGTTTTTTCATGATAAAGCAGGGCGCACCTTTCTCTGATGCATGCATCGCCTCCTGGATGTGTTGTGTTTCACAGGAAGCCTTCCTCCTCTCAGTTGCCTCCTGGGAAACATTTGCATCCAGCTTGCTGTCGTCTGAGTCGGTCAGCCTCTCCGTCGTATTGTTATTAGTTTCCTCAGTGCTAACTGGGTTTTTGTTCGTAACTCCATTATCCGTTTGTTCCTCTGCCTTTACTGAGAGTGTCTTCCTAACCTCCTGACTATCCTTTGGTTTTTGGGTAATCTTTGAAAGATTACCTCTCTTGAACAGATTCAGGAGGGACTCGTCACTTCTTTCAGCTTCAGTGGCTTTTATCTTGACAGCATTGGAGGAGTCTACCTTTGCAGCACCATCTTTGTCTTCATGCTCCTTTGAAAGGCCGATTCTGAAGATGCTGGAGATGTCTTCTTTCAAATGATTCAAGTCCTCTTTAAGCAGAGTCAGAGTGCTGATCGGCTTTTCTGGTGGCTGTGTTGTTTTAGGATTTGTGTCTTTGTCCTTGAACACTTTCAACAGTCCTTCTTTGAACTGGCTCAAGTCCTCTTTGAAAAGCGTGAGCGGGCTGACCGACCTTTTCTCCGTCTGACTCGTCTTGAGTAAATCTTTCACCTGATCATCCTTACCGTTACTGTCCTCTGGGTGAAGTTTGTCGTCTTCGTGTATTTCAGTCTCTGTCTCATCCTTTTGCTCTGAAGCTTTTTCACTGTGGCTCATTTTGTTGTTCTGCAAAACTCTTTAATCCTTGTGACGTGTTATTCCGTCTTCACAGCAGTCTTTCAGATATTGGTATTTAGGCTGCGGGGATCACCTGTACAATCAGATATGTGTGGAAATTATACATTTTATTTCTGACTGTAGCACTGCTAATAAAAGTGTAATCGTAATGAAAGCCACAAAAGATGTTTTTTTGTGACCTCTGAATCTCTGGGGTCTATTCTAGCCAAATGCTGAACACCCAAATCAGGACAGCTTCTTATAGTTCAAACACACTTTCACACATTATCCAAGACATAAGCTGACTGTCCCCTGGACATTCAAGTATACAATAACATGCAATGCGACTAACAATAAGAAAGTACATGTAAATATACATGCACCAGCACGACCTCGTAATATAGCTTCCATAGTGGCATCTATGTTGCTCTGGCTTTGCATTTTAAGGAGACAGCTGGGATGTTCAAGTGTCTGACCAGGATACCATCTGGATGCCTCCAAAGGGAGATTTTCCAGGTCAAAGTAAGGATTCTAAATCCCTTCTGGTCTGGTGAAAGGGGAACCTGGGGTAGTTTGCTCAGACTACTTCCTCTCTAACCCAATTCTAGCTAAACAATGACAAATAACAAAATACATGTTCTCTAAAAAGGTTTCAGGAACTAAAATGTTTCTTCTGGAAAGAAAAAGAGTAAATGTGCTTTCTCCTGAGCTCTGAATGATAGATATTAATATTCATTCTGCTACATTTAAAAATACGACCATTTCCTGTCTAAACAGCTGATTCAGTCCTTTTAAAGAAATACTTGAATCATATGATTTTCTGAATCCAGATTTCACAGCTGGTAACAGAAAGTGTGTTCATACATAGCCGGTAAACCTCTCGGGTCAAGTTTAGGCTTGTTAGGAGTTAATCCAATAATCTACTCTTAACAGCGTCTCATTGAAATACTCACATCTGCTTCACGTTTCTTCTTTTTTCATTTGCGAACCACGAAAAGATTTAAAAATAAAACACCAAGGCCTCATACACACACACACACAGACACACACTCTCTCTCTCTCTGCTGTAAATCTGTCTCTCCCTCTGATTTTCTTGCGTTTCTGAACTGGTTTCTGGTTCAACCAGTTTGTCTCCATGTTTTCACCTTACTGCAGAGCAGACGATTGGTTGGCTGTGGGGAGTGCTTCCACTTTGGCTGCTTCTGCTGTGACGAAATATGAAGTCAAGTCCAGTTGCATGGCTGTAGTCACATGGTCTGGCGCCCTGAAGCAGAAACTACATGTTGGACTACCACTGACCATCAATATACACGGCAGCCCAGTCCAGTAACATGGCCTGAAATTTAAAACATTATTATTATTTTACCTACACAACTGGTCAGCATCCTTATGCACAACAAATGTTTGACAGCAGCCCACTGGGTGCAACACAAAAAGCAATGACAATGTTTCTTCCCAGACTCGGGACTTTCAGTCTTTGATGTGGAACAAAATACTCCACAAGAAAATCACAGAAATAAGATATTCAGTTTAACAACAGAGCAAAAACTGTTTGTGTCTCAAAGGTACTTTAAACTCATTTCTGATAAAGGTCAGTCAGTGCAGCTTTACAGCTAAACCGAAACAAAAATGATAGAAAAAAAAAGTTTATCAGTCAAGTGTTAGTATTCAGTCAGATGTGAAGTGAGATGTAGCAGTTTGTGTCACTCTCAGTTATATTTTTCTCAATAAAACAAAATCCTGGCATCTTATATTTATGATGCTAAGCATTTTGCACATTGTTTTTCAATACTTTTTAAAAAAAAATGGGATAGCTCATTTTTACGAGCATTAGCCTCCAGACCTGGAAAAAGAAGCCACAGATTAAGTGTCGAGGGCTGCAGTTTCTCTAATGGCGACTTATGGCTGCTTTGAAAAGGAAGTCAATCCCCAAAAAACACCCATTTTAGAATGACCAACTTTACAGCAGAAATAAACACATTTACAGCCAGTTTTGGTCTCTACAGCTAAACTTTCCATCTTAGCAACTGTAACACAGGTAGTGTTTTTTTAAAAATAAGTCACCTGTTTAAATGGGACTAAGGCTTAAACTTGATTCGAGGTGTTGCCTCTTATTCGCACCTGGATGCTGACACGAGCAGCTGTAGATGCTAGCTCTCCACTAGGACTGGCATCAGCTAATTGGAGGCACTGCCTAGACCTCAGTGTGTGTCCAGTGTGCAAAATTATTAAAAATAAGTGCATATAAATGTAACAAGTTAATTATAAGTTCTTTCTAACTGCAGATGGAAAGAAACTGTTTTTGTGCTGGGAGGTATCGGTCCAGATGGACTCAGCCTTCTGCCAAATGAGTGACTCAAAAAGTTGATCCTATGTCCTGCCTGCTGAGTTCTGCAAGCTCACGCTGGTGATTTTAACCTATTTTTCAGCCCAGCAGATACTGCTTACATCTATCTATCTATCTCAAATGTACTTGTTAGTTTAATGGTTCTTTATAACAACAAACTCGGGACCTTTTGATTTGATTTTACTTTTTTCTGACACTAGAAAAATGTATAAAAAATTATATAAGAGTAAAGAAATTCAGCAGCATAAACAAGGATGATTGCAGCAAACCTTAACTTATTTGAAAAACTCTGTAGACCCATCAGTTTATAAGTGATCTGCCAGTTGTGTGTTAATTAGGTGAAAACCTTTCATTTGTGGCTCTGAACAGATTTTAAGCAGCTCCGCTCTCCTGCTCTTCAGCTTCGAGTCGTTGCTGTGCAGAGAAACCTGTTTTTTTATGCAGCTCAGAGCTGCGTTACGATTGGCTGTTGCCAGGCTGCAGGGTTGGCACTGAGCAAGTGTGTCTGAGATAAAGAGAGCGAATCGTGCTTCATTTCTCTGCTCTGCCTCCCTCTGAGAATAATGAGACCACAGTTATGGATACGTGGATGCCAGACAGTACTAACAAATATCACCTCATTAAAAGGGTCGATTCACCCAAATTACAACAGCACCAGCCCTTCTCCTCCTGCTTTGGGGTTCAGGATCTGTCCTGGTTTTATGTATCCAGGTTTAAAGACATCTGTCTCCATAACAACGGTAGAGACAGCAGGAATTTAGTTTGTGCTGCTCACAAATTTGAAACATTAATGTCTTTTTAAAAGGATTTATAACTTTACAGGGAATAAAAAGATTACAGAAAGAGGAGTCAATAAAAATGTTCTGAGAAGTGTGCGTCTTTAATAATATTCTTGTGCCAAAAGCTCAGCGTGACCTGATGGTGGCAGCAGCCTATCTCACAGTCTCTGACTATCTCTGTGAGATGATTGTGCAGCACCTGGATGGCAGGTCTAAGGCAGAGCACCGTGTTCTTTAATGCTGAAAGGTTTCGAAATAGTGTTTCAGTGTTAGATTTATGTGTTTTAGTCTCACTAGAGGTGGTCATCCTCCCTCATAGTGAATGAAAGTGATCATGTTTTATCCTCTGCCGCATGCTGTCGGCCATTTTCTCGTCACGTTGCAGCTGCTCGTGTTGGAGGATGTTTGGATCCGAGCCAAAGATTCGGTCTGTCCAACTGGAGGACGGAAAAATATTCAGGAGGAAAATAGAGATTAACACACACACACACACACCTCTTTGTCTGTAGACAGTCTTTGGCTCACACATCACACCCCTAGGCGTTACCATGGTGATGGGATGAAGGCGGGGGGGGGGGGGTCTTTGATGGGAGTCTCTGAAGGTTTCAGTCTGTGAATCCAAATGAAGCTGTGTGTTTGTCAGCGGATGTCTATCTGTGTGAGGACCAATGTGAGTTTTAGACCTTGTGAGGACACGGGGTCTGGTTTTCACTGCTGGACACACCTTCAGCGAACTCAGGTGTGAAGGGTCAGACCTGGTTTTGTGGTTCATGCTCTGGTTTAGGGGAAGCTCTTAGGAAATAAAGGTCCTCACAAAGATAGTAGAACAAATGGGTGCAAGAAGATTGTGATACGGGCTCTTAAATGAACATTTCACAGCAAAGACATCAAAGATCCTACATCATCCCCATGTCCTCTGTCTAGTCTTTCCTAAAATTTCCCTAAGAAATGTAAATATAAATTCTGCAGATGTGTAGAATATTTAATTCGTTAGTAGAGCATTAATGATAGAGCTTGACATTGATACATCGGCCGATATTCAACCTATTCTGCTCATTTCTGTCTTACAAATCTTTTAATTCTTGGAATCTGCTAGAGTAGCTTTGCATGATTCAAGGTTCAAAATAATCCTTATTTAGCTCCATTGAGCTTACTGCAGCCCTTCAGTTCATTCTCTGTCTGAAACCAGCTGTTTTAGCTCCTCCTCCTTTAAGGCCAACCTCCATGTCATACAGCTTGGCTGCTCTTCATAAACACAAGGTTTGAATAGCAGGGTCTTACCGAAAAGGTTTCCCTTATTATAACATTCATGTTAGCCCAATGACTAATCCTGAACACATCAGCATGTGTCAGCAGCTTATTTAAACCATATATTAACATTTACAGTCTACTGTGTAGTGCCTGTAATTGGTAAATTAATTTTTTCAAGTAGAAGGGTGATGAGTTGCTCTATTTATTTAGAAGACACACCCGCTTTATTTAAAAAAAAAATGCAGGAAAACAGATAAAGCCCAAATGTCTCAGTTTTACAGAAGGACACGACCACAGCTTTCATTTGTGGGGCACTATATAAATGCAATCCATTATTATGTGATGCGATTTGTGCATATCAGGCGATTTGTGCACACATTGTTAAGGTTCTGTAAGTGAGCAAGAGAGATTTTACCCTTTTAGACATTTGTATGCACAGAAAACATTTTGAAAGAGAAAATTATCTGACTTGTGAAGATGAATTCATAAATTGTGCTAAATGATCAGTATTTATTCAGGTTTGGATATATGCATTTGTAAAATAGTTTTACATGTGTTCATATTGCTTTGTATTTTTGTGTGAATTGAAACATGCACTTATGAATCTTTGTGTTCACTTGTGGATCATACCAAACACATTTGTAACATTTCGGAGAAAATATTTCTTCATATGAAACAACGATCAATGTGTCCACACCAAGATGATTATTATAAATAACTTAAATTAAAATTAAATGTATAACAATATTTACTGTACATGAATAAAAATGCGAAATTATCACCTGCAGATTTATCACCTGCCTCCACTATGTTTATCATAGTACCTGTTCTGAACAGGTTTGGGGCAACAGGTTTGTTTGAGGTAAACATCACCCATAATGTTAATAATAAAAATAAAACTGAACTGAAAATATAATTTATTTTATCTAAATAATGATAAAAGAAATTAATTTAAAAAATAGAAAAGTATAGCTGTAAATGCAAAAGGTGGAGATCAGACTAGAAGTAGGCCAAAGATACCATTCTTATGCATTTTTCTTCTTCTGTTTTTCTGTGTGCAGCTGTCTGGTGCTGAGAAGCCCCCTGCTGGAGAACCAGAGAATAGCAGCTCATCATCAGCGACAGCAGCAGGAACAGAAGCTGCAGACGGTGGTAGCAAGGTAACAACACACCTTAGAATGTTCAGTATCCTTCGATGAAAAGAAATTGAAGTTTTAGAAAAACTCAATTAAATGTCTACAACATTTTACTTATAGAGTGAAACTTACAAAAACGTACCCTGTCATTGTATAGTTTGTAACTATGGCTGGTGGAAGTGGATAAGATCGTTACTGATGTTTCCTCCCCAGGTGGAGATGGTCTTCTGGTTGCTCTCCATGCTGGCTAACAGAGATAAGGAGGAGATGTCCCGGACTCTACTGGCTCTCTCCAGCTCTCAGGACAGCTGCATCGCCATGAGAAAGTCTGGCTGCGTCCCCCTTCTGGTCCAGATTCTGCATGAAGGCCCGGACGGAGGCAGCGGTCCTGGTGAGACAGCAACGGGTGGTACCACAACAGGCTGCAGCCGTGAGGCCAAGTCCAGAGCAAGCGCTGCCCTCCACAACATCATTTACTCACAGCAGGATGAGGGCCAAGCCCGCCGGGAGATGAGGGTCCTGCACATGCTGGAGCAGATCCGGACCTACTGCGACAGTGGCTGGGACTGGATCGAGAGTCACGCCGGGACACCTTCGCCAGGGGGAACCAGAACCACAGGTGAGCCAGGTTTTTAAAAAAAAACTTACGATCAGAACCCGAGCAACCAAAAAAACATAATAGGATTCACTAACCGGTGGGTGACATCACAACACCTACATCCATCTTTTGTACAGTTAAAGATAAACAAACTTACATGTCAGAGGTATATTCTTTGAGGTTAGTTGTATCCTAGAGTGGAGATCAAAAATCTAGAGATTTCTTTCCTTAAACCATAAGAAATAAAACCACCAGTGATCCAAGTTCTGTTTAAATCTGATGAAACCAAATCAACAGGTTCAAAATAACGTAAACTTATGCAGATGAGGTTAAACATCTTGTTTTTCTCCACAGATATCCCTGAACCCGTGGACCCTCAAATTTGTCAGGCCATGTGCGCCATCATGAAGCTCTCCTTCGAAGAGGAGTTTCGACGAGCCATGAACGAATTAGGTTTGTTTGACACCAAAGGACCAGTTTGCAGTTTCTTTGGTGCTTTTGTTTTTGTGCTTAATTGCGCTTATACAGTGAAAGTATCAGTTGTTTTCTGTAATGCATAGATTTGATATTTGATCTGTTTTATTTTTAATGTGTTTTCCAGCTATTTCAATTCAATTCAATTTTATTTATTAAACAGTGCCAAATCACAATAACAGTCACCTCAAGACCCTACAATAATACATACAGAGGGAAACCCAACATATGACCCCCTATAAGCAAGCACTTTGGCAACAGTGGGAAGGAAAAACTCCCTTTTAACAGGAAGAAACCTCCAACAGAACATGTACCTGCAGGAGTGCCATGAGAGGCTACTTAAAATTATAAATAGTTTTTTATTATTCAATTTTGGAATTTATTTTGCAATTACCACAAAATATTTATATTTTAAATAGCAAACATATTTATTAAAGCCATGGAATATAAATTCTGTTTTATGTCTCATCATTGGTGGGAGTCACAGCAGAGCAGTGGCTGTCGCGTGGCAAAAGTAATAAAAGGTGTTAAGATAAACTAAAGGTTAGAAGGAGTTTTGGAAGAATTTAAGATTTGAAATTGGGCCAAAGTTTGGGAATGACTCCAGTAAAGTATCAAGTTTAAAAATACTTTGGTTTATCTTTACTACAACAGAGCTTTGATTTGTAGTATGTGTTTTGATATTTTCACATGAGTTTGTTTTTATTTCTTTCAGGCGGTCTGCAGGTGGTGGCAGATCTGATCCACCTGGACCAGGAAATGTACGGCATGCAGAACGACCCCATCAACATGGCTTTGCGTCGCTATGCAGGGATGGCTTTGACCAATCTCACCTTCGGGGATGTCGTCAACAAGGTACAGAAAGGCACTGTGAGGAGGTTAACTGACAGCAAAGGCAGTGCAACAATAGCAGCACCCCACTCACTGCACTCCTTTAATCTGCCTTTTTCAGAATGATCACTTTAATCTAAAAGTCCCAACAGAAGTCTGATACGGACAGATAGTTTTGCTGTCAACACAATAAATAAATAAATCTTAAATTTTCTTTTTAATTTATTATTTTCTCTGATTATTTTTACTTACTTTACTTTGACAGTAGCATCATTTAGATCTGGCTCAGCCCTTTTTAATGATCCACTACAGTAATACATTCATTTTACTCCTGCAGGCCACTCTGTGTTCGAAGAAGAGCTGTCTGCAGGCTTTAGTGGCCCAGCTGGCCTCCGACAGTGAGGAGCTCCATCAGGTGGTCTCCAGTATCCTGAGGAACTTGTCCTGGAGGGCTGACATCAGCAGTAAGAAAGTCCTCCGAGACATCGGCTGTGTGTCTGCACTGATGACCTGCTCGCTACAGGCCACCAAGGTAATGAAAACAAATATCCCCCCAGAGAAGGAGGAGCAATCATTGTCGAGTTCTGAGATGCTTTTATTTTGGAAGATCAGAGAGAATAATCTGGAGGAACGGAATGAAACAGAATTTATTACAACATTTAAAGTTTATCTTCATCACTTTAATCTTTTTTTCTTTTGTTTTTTTTTACCTTTTTTTTCTTTGCTCATACCTAAGAAACCTGTTTTTGTGTTTTTTGGTTCTGCAGGAGTCAACGTTGAAGAGTCTTCTGAGTGCTCTGTGGAACCTGTCAGCTCACAGTATCGACAACAAGGTAGCAATCTGTTCAGTGGATGGTGCTTTGGGCTTCCTGGTCAGCACACTGACGTATCGCTGTCAGACCAACTCACTTGCCATCATCGAGAGCGGCGGAGGAATCCTTCGAAATGTGTCGAGTCTGGTTGCCACACGAGAAGACTATAGGTGTGCTCATGAGACTCAGATGATCAGATTTTATTCAGACATTGTTGCATTACATTACGTTGATGTTGTAGAAAGGAGATGCAATATGATGTTCACCAGATATATGACCAGAAACCATACAATAGTATAAAATAACACAATCTGAACTAAACATAAAAACCTACAACTACAAAAGAGGGATTTTTCAGTTGTATATAGCAAAGTTATTAAAGTGCCTTCTCCATTCTTTCTTTCTTTGCAGGCAAATCCTCAGGGACCACAACTGCCTCCAGACTCTGCTGCAGCACCTGCGCTCCCACAGTCTGACTATAGTTAGCAATGCCTGCGGGACTCTTTGGAACCTTTCGGCCAGAAGCCCAAAAGACCAGGAGCTGCTGTGGGACCTCGGGGCAGTTAGCATGCTGCGCAATCTTATCCACTCCAAGCACAAGATGATAGCCATGGGCAGCGCTGCAGCTTTAAGGAACCTCCTAACCAATCGACCGCTTAAATATAAGGACACTGCAGTTGTATCCCCCGGGTCTTGCATGCCCTCACTCTACATGAGGAAGCAGAAAGCTCTGGAGGCAGAGTTGGATGCCAAACATCTCGCAGAGACCTTTGATACTCTTGAAAAACAGAGCCCCAAACACCTGACCCTCAACAAGCCACTGCGTTACATCGAGAGTTTGGCAAAGGATTACGCATCTGATTCCGGTTGTTTTGATGATGATGAGGCTCCAAACATCTCAAGTAGCCTGGACACTGGGAGTTTCTCCATGCTGTCCATGTTTCTCACCAACTCTAACCTCCTGCAAAACCAGCTACGCAAGAGGGATAGTGAGCCTGAGAGAGATGTAGACCCGCCTCAGACTGTCGAGAAGAAACATGCTCCTCCTGATGATGTGGTCTCTGCTGCTGCAGAGAAGCTAGCAAAAAAGATCACCAACACAGTTGCCAAGATTGACAGGTTAGTGGAGGACATCACCATGCACACATCATCTGAGGACAGTTTAAGCCTAAGCTCTGAGGACCACCTGGCAGACTGGCCTTATGGACTGGATGAACTCAATGAAGCCCGGGCAAAGTCATGTTCCCCCTGCCGTCTCTCTGATACAAGCAGTTTAGCCCACAGGGAGCGGCTCAGCAGAGCCCATGCCCTCTTGCGCCTCAAAACTGCCCATACTAGTGTATCAACAGATAGTCTGAACAGCGGCAGCACCAGTGATGGATACTGCGGAAGCAAAGACCAGATGCGCCCTGCACCAAAAGCTCTAATGATGCAACAGCAACGACCCAATCAGCTCGACCTGAAGGTGGCTCATCAAGAGTATATTAATGTAGGACCTGCTGCCCTGATTGAGAGTAACCAGCAAGAAATTCCAGAGAGAGATTCTGCTGAAAACAAAAATGGAAAAGTTCTAGAGCTCAGCAATGCAAACACAGAAAAGAACCAAGATCCACCTGTACAAACACCAGTTAGTGCATCCACTAAAGTGTCCTCTGATGTCAGCATGACTTCAATTAAACTGTCTCCTACTTATCAACAGGTCCCTCTCATTCAGAGTGTAGCCAAATTTGGTGTAGCAAAGACTGCTATCAATGTCCAGGCTGCCCAAGCAATGAGGCGGCAAGCATGGGTACCTACTGTGATGACAGGAGGGAGTATTGCGAAATTTTCTCCAATAACTTCAACCAGAAGCCCAACCATTGGAACGATGGAGACAGTCCAGAAATATTCTGTGGAAAATACCCCAATCTGCTTCTCTCGCTGTAGCTCGCTGTCCTCCCTCTCCTCAGGTGATGGAGCTCTGGATGGGCAAAGTGAAAATGAACTGGAAAGTGACTCATCATTAGAAATAATTGAAGTGGAAGATGGAGAAATGGTGAAGAGAGTCGAAGAGGATGAAACCTTGGAGGATCTGAGTGACAGTCAACTGCTAATGACTGATTCAAAAACCTTCCCAAGCAAAGAGACAAATCCCATTGAGATCCCCTGTCCAGCCAAAAGGGAAAAAGTGTTCCTAAGAGGAGCTTCCCCTGCCATAATTGAAGACAGATCACCCTCTAGTTCATCTGAGAACTACATCCATGAGACACCCCTGGTAATGAGTCGCTGTAGCTCGGTCAGTTCACTGGGTAGCTTTGAGTCTCCTTCCATTGCCAGCTCAATTCAGAGTGATCCATGCAGTGAAATGATTGATGGAACAATAAGCCCTAGTGATCTTCCTGATAGCCCAGGGCAAACCATGCCTCCCAGTCGAAGCAAAACTCCATGTTGTGTTGAGCCCAATGGGCCAGAAACACAGGTGACAGGAATAGCAGGGCAATGGGAAAGCAGTCTGCGGAAGTTCATGGAGATTGCAGACTCTAAGGAGAGGTTTAACCTTCCTCCTGATTTGGACACAATGATCTACTTTACTGTGGAAAAACCCACTGAGAACTTCTCTTGTGCTTCCAGTTTAAGTGCTCTACCTCTACACGAGCACTACATACAGAAAGATGTAGAGCTTAAATTAACTCCCCTGCTCCAGCAAAACGACAACCCTGAGGAGGATGAGCAAGGACCTGACAATGGGGAGCGATACAGTGAGGGCAATTCAGATGATGACATAGAAATCTTAAAGGAATGCATCAACTCAGCAATGCCATCAAAGTTGAGAAAAGTAAAACCTTGCCTGATGACCACGATCCCTCCTCATATTCTGAATTCCCAGGCCCGAAAACCAATTCATCTTCCAGTTTACATGATGCTCCCAAATGGCAAAACCCAAATGTGTCCCGGGAGAAGAATTGTCATCCCTCAAAAAGACTTAAAATTTGATGATTCATCTTTTACTGATTCAGCAGAAGGAACACCTGTCAACTTCTCAAGCACGACATCTTTGAGTGATGAAACACTGCAATATCCAGTGAGGGAGAGGGGGGCTAAAGACTGCACAGCTAAAGGTATGAACAAACAGAACGATGAGGCAAAGAGGATTGAAGACTTGAGAATATTCTCACATTTCCACAAACCCAACCGGATGAACTACTCACCTGAGATACAAATGAGCAGAACAACCAGACATGTCGTTCCCACTCAGAAGGTGCTGATGCAGAGCAAAGAGGTAGCTGATAGAGTGGCAAACCAAAAAAATCGTGAACAGTCTCCTAATCAGCAAAGAAGGAGACAAGATCAAGGCCCCATCAGAAAACTGGAACTGCCTGTCATTAAGCAAAACACAGAAAGTAACATCAATATAGGTTCACAAAAAGGAAATACAATGTACCGACAAACAACACACTCTTCAGAGGACAGCAACAGCTTCTATGACAATGACAATGAAGTCATAAATCGAAAACATATCAGAGAACCATGCAAAAGCAATCTTTCCCGAAGCATGACAAATATTGGCCGGTCAGATAATTCCCAAGCAAAGTCCAGAGGGTTTCACAGGATAAAACAGAATCTGATAAAAGATGAATCAATGGCTTGTTACTCACTCAGCTCCTCTCTCAGTTCACTGAGTGATGCTGAATATGATGATCATAAATCAAAAGCCCAACAAATATGGTACAAGAACAGACAAAATAAAGCAGTGAACATAGTACAGCAAACAAAGCCAGTGAACATTCACTGCCAATATGAAGAGCAAAGCTCGCCAAGTTCTGTCAGCATGGATTCAGAGGACGATCTCCTTCAAAAGTGCATAACATCTGCCATGCCCAAACAGAGAAGGAAGTTGGCTGCCAGGAAAAAGAAAGCAGAAAATACTCAGAAACAAAAACACAAGGTTTCTGGTGGGTGGGACATGGATGAGGAAATAGATAGTGATGACATGGCATGGGATAAAGAGTCAGACCTCAATAGTGTTGAATGGAGAGCCATACAAGAAGGTGCTAACTGTGTGGTCACTGGACTACAAGCTTCAAAGTCTCAAGACCCGTCCTCTGAAGAAACTGAGTCGGTCTTATCATTCATGTCAACATCCAGCTTTACACCCAAAGAAAGAAAGTTTGCTAAGGACAAAAAGGCAAATAAACCTTTAGACTTTGCACAGCGCAAGCCAGTTCCAAACTTACCAGTGGTTTTCAGAGGCAGGACAGTCATTTATACACCGAAAAAAGAGATGGCTCCATCACAAAGACCACCTCCCAGAAAAGTACCAACCAAAACAGATGCTCCAAAGAATCCAAACCTAGCGCAGCACAGATCAAAGAGCCTTCACCGGCTAGGCCACCCCCAGGATATGGAACTGTCTTTGCCAAAGAGGAGCTCTACCCCACCTCCAAGAATACCAAAAAGTTCATCTTCTGGATCATCACAGAGCTCAACACCATCCAAACAGTCACAGAAGAAGATAACTTCTCCAGCTCAGACTAATAAATCCATCCAGAAAAAGAATGCTACACCAGCTAGTAGCCCACCAGCTACTAGTCCTCCTGAAAGAAAAGGACGCTCTCCTGTTGTGAATCAAAATGAGAAATCCCCACCACCTAAAACTCAGAAGTCTCCTGTCCGAATTCCTTTCATGCAAAATTCTGTCAGGCAACCCAGACCATTGTCCCCACTGGTAACAAACCAAACAACTGGTAGACAAACAAACCAGGTCAATGGGAAAAGGGTGGTACCAGCCAATCGGTTTGATCTCGTTAGGATGACTTCTGTCCATTCAAGTGGCAGTGAGTCTGATCGCAATGGATTCTTGAGACAGCTAACTTTCATTAAGGAATCAAAGACCATGTTGAGACGTGACAGCTCTGCTCGCAATGCAGCGGGATCTCAGAATGGATCACCTCGCAGAGCAGTTCCTGGAGCTTCAGCTGTCTTCTTGTGCTCATCCCGATGTCAGGAACTTAAGGCTGCTGTGCAACCCCCAAGAAGGGTCCAAGTAAAAGATCCAGATCAAAAACAACAAATCCAGAGGCCAAACACTGGCCTTCAGAAGCAGACAACAACTCTATCAAGAGCAACATCCAGTGAAAGGGACCTATCTTCAAGACGCCCAGCTAGGAGAACAAGCTCTGAAAGTCCCTGCAGGGTGGCTCAGCGAAATGGACCTGGAAGAGTTTCTGGACTCAGGCAGCAGCAAGACAAGGACACCTTTAAACGTCATGCCTCATCACCAAGCATAAACATACTGAGCCGAGTAACCAGTCGTTCTTCCCTCCGCTCCTCTTCATCTGATTCAAGTGGGAGAGCGAAGAGTGAGGATGATACCAAGAAGAAAGGGCACAGGTCCGGATCTCGACTAAAAGATGGAGTTACCTGGAGGAGGATCAGGGATGAAGATGTACCTCAAATCTTGAAGAGTACTCTGCCAGCAAATGCATTACCTCTGGTGCCTTCTCCTGATGGAGAAAAGCCAAAGCCACCAGCTCTTCCAGGAAAACTGCCAACCATTCTACTTGCATCCCGCAAGACAAGTGATGCAACCGTCCAGACAGAAGATTTATCAAATAACAAGACCAACTCAAGTACCTCACCTACAGTCGAAACAGCTCCAGTTATCTCTGAGGAAGTAGCAAGACTGGCCCTCCTCAGAAAGATTAGTGCCACCTCTGGGAGTAACCTACAGGAAGGAGATTCAGAAGGCTCTCTGAGGAGCACCGTCTCCACTGGAACAGCAGATAGCCACATGGGCGGAGCTGTGACTTTCCGACAGGGATCCCCCAGCAAGGCTGCACGAGTCACTCCATTTAATTACATCCCCAGCCCCATGACATGCTGTCTACAAGACAGCCAGAACCAAGTAGGGACAATAATTGAGAAGTCAGGGGAAAAAAAGTGAGTCATGGTGTATTTGGTGGATTATTGGTTGATACAGATGACTCAGCACTCAGATGGACAGATGAGGAGTGTGCTGGTCCCTATACCTCGGGTATTGACCCTTATTTAAACCATTCACTGGAATCAAATTTTTCTCTGAGCAATTGATTATGGCTTCCTTCTACCATTCATACAAAGTTGGATGTATGCATTGAGGCAAGTCCGACCTGAACAAACCACCAATAACTGTCAGTTATTGCACTTCTAAGGAAAATCTCACATGAAGAGAACGTGCATTTTTGTACTCCTTTTTTTTGTATTTGTAGAATAATCATTGCCTAGTAGAAATTAGAAATTTCAGCACGTATATCATCAGTCTCTTGGACACAATCGATTAAAAAGACCAATATTATGCAAACTTTTGAATGATCACTTGGTTGGACTTCTACATAAAAAGGTTCAAACTGTGGCAGACTGTTGACAGACTCTTACTGACATAAATACACTAACATGTAAAGTATTTTTTACATAAATACATCATCGCTTGGAGTCCTCCTTCCGTGCTCAGCTGAATATGATGTTAGCCTTTCCTGTTACATACAGAGCCCAGTAGGTTTTCCACATTTCCGAGGAAACCAATTGCTCAAATGCACTTTTTTCCCCCAAATCGCTGTCCTATATCAATATTACACTTGTACTTCTGTGAATTTTCCTATTTTATTAATTTCCTGATGTGTGTATACACTTTGTGGATGTTTTTTGGAAACTCAACGCATTGTTGTCTTTTCAAAGGCATCCTTTATAATGCGTTAAATGATAAAAATGTAACTAGTACAAAACTGAAAAATCTGGATACCAAAATGAAAGTGAAAATGAATATGTTGAGGTTTTGGGCGTGATTGCTTGATATTGCAATATGAATATACAAGGTGTGATCAAAAAGTTCTTTTTAAAAAGGTCCAAAAAGAAATCAAAAACCTTACCTGATTTACAATTGGTCAGTCTCACATTCATGGTCATCAGTGCAGCTGCATTGAATCATTTTCAGTGCAGCTGCTATTTTTTCTCTCTATAGAAGTCCTGCTTTTTGATGCACAACAGTTCAAGTCATTTTCACTGAATGCTCTCCTTCAGACACGTCAGTCTCACCAAGTGCACGAGGACAGGACTTCCACATAATCATTTAAATAAAGCCACATTAGACGCTATCTGGACATGCCCAAAAAGATGAGCTTGGACAGAAAATCAGAAGTGTAAATCGGAATGAATTTCTTGGTCCTATTCTCAGAACTTCTTGTTCACACCTTAAAAATCCACCAAACATATTTTTGTCCAGTCTTGCACAACAGCTATGCCACACATTTTCAGATTTTGTTGACATTAACACAAAGGTGATAATTATGTTTATTTCAAGTGAAATGTTGGTTAATCTTCCTAAAAGTTTGTCCATTTGCTTAGAGGGGCAAAATATAAGAACTATCCATTATGACCTTGACAGTAAACAATATCATTAACACCTTTCTGACAATCTATTAGCATCATAAAAGCAGACATCATGCCGCAGCTGTCGAGTCAGATTGCACATGTGTTTAGTGAATGTGTGAATGTATATTGCTATACAAAACCTTTGCTGTACAGCAATGAAATCTAGCAGTTTAAATTGAGCATTTCCATAAAACAGTTCTACTCTGTCATTTGAAAATTGCAATGACCCAAACATGCAGAAATATTACAGCATCTTCCACAGAAAGCATTTTAGCATCAGCAGATTCTGAACGATTTCACTCTTTCCAGTTCTCTTAATGTGTCTTAATCAGTATTGTAAATATGCAGATATACTACAGCTCCATGGTGGGTAGAAGAGCCTTGGTGTCACTCCCTGACAGCATGCTAATATATTCACTGACTGTATACACACACCTGTTAACATTGTGGACACTGAATAATATTCAGTGTTAATATACTCTCCAAAGCCCGACAACAGCGTTACCTGCCATCTGTATTGTTGTGCTGCAAAAACCTATAAAGATATAAGCTGTCAGCATAGATGAGCAAAGCGACTCCATGCCTCTGACGTTGTGTTTGCTACTAGATTCAGGTACTGTTTGCTATTTCACTGATGGTCGGGCTTTGAGTGGACAGACGTGCGTTCTCACAGAAGTCATCTTCTGGAAGTCTTTATAATGTGTTAATATCTGCTTAACTGTATTGCTGTAAAAGTAGTGATAGGTGGAAAGTACAAAGACGATGAATATTCTCTGTAATTGTACCATCACTCTTTCATGTGTGCCCACTGAGCTGAATGGGATGAAAGTTAGTCTACATTAAGGGGCCGGTAATTTGAAAAAACATAATTCCTTACTGTATTCTCAAAGCATGTTTCAATAAAACCCAAGAAGTTTTCGAATGCAATCCTTTTAAGTCCCAACACCCATTTAAAGTTTTAAAAGTGATTCATTCAGAAATCTATCTCTTGAGTGTCAAACACCACTGGATTTTGTGCAAAGCTCTGGAAAAAATAACCGAAAACATCTGCAGAATATTGCGCACATGAAAGTCACACAGAAGAGTGTTTTTGGGGAGCAGCTAAGAGGTGCAGCTGTTTGCTACTTTATCACTTAGCCAACCAGAAAAATTAGATGAAAATTAAAAACCTATTAAATCATTAGCTTAACATATTCCCCATGAAAAAGCATAGAAAAGTCACAATACATCAGTAAGATGTGAAAAATGCTTTTATGATGTAGACCTAACATCTGATCTGAGCTTTCCTAACCAGAGAAAAATATTCAAACATAATGATTAAAATATTTCTGAACATCCAGTGAAAACCTTTTGAGCTTGTAACTATAGACCTGAGAGGAAACTAGCTGAGTGTTTGACACTCAAAAGACAGACTTAGGGTGCAGAATCACATTAGCAGCCCCATCCAGACTGAATGAGGTGTGAACAAGATGAGCAGGGAGACAAATACCATCTCAGTCTCTGCTGGTGCCTTGTTTATGCGTGACTGGAGACAAGTTTAATGCAGGTCTGAACCTAAATGTGAACTTGGGCGAAGCATCGTGAGCGTGAACAAGGCTCCAGAGGTATCATGGTAGCGTGCAAAACAGACGTTTGTCATTTTAAATGTCTTCATTCAATAAAAAGTGATGTGTTTCCTTAAACCACTGTGTCGACTTTCTTTCCAGTCAGGGGTGTCCACACCGCCCAAGTCATAACAAGTCGTAATTTGCTTTGCCCAAATGTCAGGTTTCACTGGTTAGTGTGTCTTTATAGCTGGTAGAAGCTTTCTTATACGGATTTCACTTTATTTGGACCCAACGCCAAATTGTTCTGGTAAAGTGCTGCCCTCTGGTGATGGCAGTTTTATTGCATACAAAATGTAACTTTAAAAACAAAAATCTCCCAAATTATGTATTAAAAACAGTATGGCTACACTGTGAAAAAGTTCACACTGTGAAAAGCAACCAATTTCCAAATATGACAAAAAGCTTAATACGTTTTATAAAAAAAATAACTCTGAGCAAATGATATTCAAACAACAGCTTCTTTATAAAATTGACTTTCAAAATCAAATCTCAAACAATGAAATACATCATCTCTAAATACAACCATTTAATTTTTTTGGAATTTAAGCCTTAATGACCTACAGGAACCCTTAGAAACAACAAACTGGCAGTAAAAACAAACAAAGTTGTTAGTTTGACCATGACTCAAAGTAAATGTAATTTGGGCAACAATTCTTAAGACAAGGTGCTTTCTTGCTTTCTTTAAGATACCGATTAACCAAACAACTCTGATCATTTATTTTTATCTTTACAATATGTAATCTGGCACGTTTGCTTGATCCATTACATCAACATTTATTTCAATCTCAGTTAACATACACCTGGAAAAATGTGAAAGATTAAACTGCTACATGACATTAACTATACTAATTATAATTTAGTAATGATTGACATCAAACTCTTCCTGTTGCTTCGCATTTAAAGCTTTGCTCAGCATCAGACTTATTGTGAAGTAGTCTTGATCTCCAACAATCCTTAGGTATACAAAATCGTGTACTTCTGCTCTAGGGTTAGAGGTCAGCTAGAGCTGTGCGCCTGACGCAGTGGCACCAGCGCAGGTTTGTGCCGAGCCAGTGAGTTTAAGAAGACTTCAGTGAAACTGAGCCAGACCATGAATGACAAGGAGAGTCTGTCCAACAGGAAAGGTCAAATCAGAGTTGTTGACTTTTGATTTCTTCCACCTCTCTGTCTGCCTGCTCTCCTGCTGCTTTCAGCTCTTCCCTCTGCTGTACCAGCCGGTCCCGAGCCTCCTGCAGCTCCTTGTTCAACTCCAGATATCGACGACACTGCTGGAACCGTAGCTCCACCTCACTGTCTGCGGGACGGGGCACGTCTAAGGAGGAAAGAGAGTAAACCAGGAGATTACGACCAGTTTGTAAATTTCTTGCTTCAAACTATATCTGATGCTGCTGCTTTATAGCAGATATATAGTGTCCCTGAGAGGTCAAATACCTTATGGGAAAAAAAAAAAAAAAAACAGCAAATAGAAAAACAGCACAAAAACACACTAACAGACGTTGAATAAACCAAAACAACACTGGGGGAGAGAGTAACATGACTAAACTAATAGTAAATGTGTTTCTACATTATTATGAGCCGTGCAATTAGCTGTATCTTTTTCTGCTTCACAGATGAACTCTCCACTTCCTTTAAGCATGTTTCAGTCCAACCCTGTGCATGTATTGCTTTCTGTCACTTTTGCAGCCATTACATCACGTTATTGTCTCCCCAAAATCACTTCCATTGTGTTTTGTTAGTTCTGTTTTTTATACTTCCATTTGTGTTTTATTCAACTTCTGTTGTGTTTAGTTTTTTTACGATTACTTTCATTTTGTTCTTACCTCTTGAAGCTCTTTGCTGAACTAAGAATTATCTGTCATATTCCACTTACAGAACTGTGCATCAGAACTTAATAAAGGGTGCCCATGCTGCTACCTTGGAGAAACTTGGAAACCATTTCAATGGTCATCAAACCACTTTGTTTTTTGCCTTTATTACATAGTGAAGAGAGAGGCGAGGACAAGCTGCAAAGGGTTGTGGGTCAGACTCAAACCCAGCCACTGTATGTGGCTGCTTGCTCGCCCACTGAGCCAAAGTGGCACCCCGTCAAACCGCGTTTTTAATTGATACATACTGAAGTGTCAAAACTGGTCATCAAGTGTACAGAGGAGAATGTCAAATGTCATCAGAAGCTGTTGCCACATTGTTACCTTGCAGAGAATAGGAGTTTCTGGTAGTTTTGCTTGGCTTGGAGGTTATAGTTTAAATCAATTAAGTCGATTAAAACACAAAAGAGTAGATCACAACCTCACACCACCCTACTGCAAATATGCTGAACTATTCAAAAATAATATAAAAAGGTTTACTTCGTGTTTTTTTCCCTGACAAAGAAGCTTCTTACAATGCCCTGTGAAATTAACATTTCTGCCTCTTATATTCATCAGTCAGTCGTGATATGTAAAAAGTGACTGTGACTTCTGACATGCTGCTTTAATGAAAGATACCAAACTCGCTCTTTCTCTGTCCCTCCTTCCAAGTCCTCCCAGTTTTAAAAGTTGCCACTTACTGTCATCCCCACCCTATACACGTCTCTGTGGAGTCACCTTGTCCAGTCTTTTCTAGGATGCTGAAGATCGGGTCATCAGGAGCAGCTCTGTCGAGGTCTTCCAGGATCTGGTCCACGGTCGGGGGCTCAGGACGGCTGGGCAGCACCATCCGCTTCTTACTTTTAGAGCCAATATTCATTCTCCTAAAGTTTGAACTCCAGCTCCTTCGAATGCGACACAAACCTGACCCAGGTTAACAGAGTTTATTTAATGAGGTCCAAATCTGCTTCTCGTGTTCAACAGCAATTTTATCACTATCTATTACTGTTTGCCTTTAAGCTCCATTTAGAATACATTCATTTTGTACGTATTTAGGTCTTGAACATAAAGTCTCATAAAATCTCCTCTGGATTTCTAAAAAGGTGGAGGATCGTTGGCGAAATAAAAAACAATTTTAAATATATTTCTAAACTGCTGTGTTCTTGTTCGTCAATTCGGCTTAAAGCAAGTCATTCAAGAATTATCTAAATCATAAGAGTGTACTTTCTGAACTTCATCCATTCCTTTCTCTTAATATAGCCGAACACAGCAATGCTAGCGGCTAGCCTAATCACTGTGAAAATGACTTGCAGCAAATTGTAGAAATAGTAAAAAACTGTAATTAACCGGTGGAATATTTTGAAGCCGAATTTTGGAAAACGTTCTGAAGATTGCTGAGAAGTATTTTTAACTACGACACATGCAATTATTTTAGCTGGATAGAGGTTCTATATTATTTCGGAATCTATGAAATAAGGGTTCGTAGCTGATGCACACCAATTACCAGAGTTTGTCCTGGCCGGTGAAACCCTGCAGTGCGTCTCGACAGTCGTTCCGTGTCCTCACTGTTCGTTAACCCGGACTAAGGAGTAGAAAAAACAAGCTAATTCTGCTGATAACACGGCTAACATTAGCAAACAAACTTAAACCTACGGCACGTCAGTACGCCGCCTGCCACGTCAGCACGTCGGACGCATCCCATGAAACCGTCAGAGGCTAAAAACTCTTCTTAATTTTATCAGAATTTTGATACCAGATTCACCATAAATCGTATGTAAAATTAATTCTATGTCACAAACATTTTCCAGCAAGTCATTAAAGCCATTAAAATTGTCCTTTTAAGAATGAATTTGAAAATAACGTAACAATTCAAACAGACTTATGTGGAGAAAAAAATGAACTGAAGAAAAGACCAGATCAAGAATCAGAGCTTGAATAATGAAATCACTTCATTTCAGGTGTAGCATATCCCATTTGGCTTTGCTCACCGTTTGCATTTTGTTTTTTAAATATGGGACGTTATGGGAAATATGGGACAATTTCTCCCAGTATACCTTTGTAGTAAAATATGTTGTATTTTTATATAGTATTTTTAATATATGGATTCTAGTATATTTTAATACCAGAATCCATATATATAAATCACCAAAATATAAATAACCTGTCACTAGCGCCTATCTGTCGAGTACCAGTGATATCTGTGAGGTGAGATGTCTGCACAGGTTCCAAAGGAAAGGATTATGTACCCAATCACAGCCTGCTGTGACTCTGCTGGACCAGCACTTCAGAGAAGTTTGTTTCCTCAGGCTGTGAGATGAGTCATCCTCCACACTTCACCATGAGAAAAAGCTTTATTTTTGTGCCTTATATAAATTCATTTATTTATTTGTTTTGTTGGGGAGATTTAAATCTCAAAATCTTGAATCTAATTTACCAAAAAAAGCATAATATATTGTAACATATGTAATATATTACATAAGCAGCACAGCTAATGAAAAATGAATGCAAAGCACCCATATTTATTCAGAAATATCCAGTTATGAAAATGCCACAGCAGCATCTTCACACTGCAGACGACCACAAACCACATGAGTAAATAAATAATAAATAAATGAGCAACATATGTAAAATGTATTCTCTTATGACTGGAACAGTACCTCCTGATATGCAACCTCCTAAATGAGGAATCCAACCATGATGGGATGGACATATTTTATCTTCACTGAGAAGGAGTTCTCATGTTGTTCACCTTCATACATGTGCTATAATTATATATGAACATCAACTAAACCAGCAGTTGTTCAACACATTTGCTGAAAAATGTCAGAAACTGTTTAATTGTTGCACATTCCTTTTCTTTTGATAGAAGCCAATCAGTAAATCTGCTCGTTTGCAAAGAGCCCTTTATAGTTTTTCCTGCATGCTTGGTAGGAGCAGGCGAGGAGAGTTGTGTTAAGTAAACAGTAATCTTAATGTCATCATTAGCAGGGATGGGCAAGATTTTCAGATATTTGTAAAGACTTTGATAGGAAAACCTGAATGTTTTGTTTTTATCTTAAAATACTGTATGTAATTTCCCTTTGTTTCAAGGATGTAATGTACCAGAAGGTGGCAGTGATGCACATAGAAACAATGTGTGGACAATATTTCAAAAATCAAAACAGAAGGTGCTATAAGCTGAAGCATGTGTGACACAGTGACATTAGATTTTACTGTATGATGAGGAGAAACATGCAAAGCCAAGTACAGAGCCAACTGCAGCTGTTACAAAGTCCAGTGTGCAACTACTTACATAACAAATGATAAAAAACAGGTCAAGTGCAAACTCCATCAGGTAAGCATGCCACAGTCTAACACAACAATGTGCAACCATGTTAACACATTAGAGAAGCAGTTTAGCTGAATGGTGAAAATTGAATTATTCTGCACAATTCTCAGTGGATCTCATTTCCAGCTTCATGACTCTGAGCTTAGCTTAGAATAGCACAAACGCATTCATTTATCTCATTTATCTCAAAAAGGAACAGGTCTACTACTCTAGTATACCTGTTTACCGTGATTATACAGTATTATGCAGGAACACATGACGTATTTCTTTGCACCCAAAGAATGCGACTATGAGCTTTTGTTCACTTCATTACTAGAATACTGTCCATTTTTGCCTTGTTATACTCATGATACACCTTAATAACAGATCACCCTGGCAACACAAAAATTAGTCATTTATTCTATAAGAAGAAGAAAGAAGCCACCCATCTAAAGTCAAACTAGTCAGAGCACAGAGCGAGTCACGAACACAAATAATTGGAATCCTTGGGCGCCAAAAAAAAAAGCAGTGTGGCAAGCGTTGTGCTAAACGGTAGGTCCTGCAATTAAGACAAAACAGAAATCATTTCTGCTGAAGCCAGTTCATTCAAGTATTTGGAAAAAGTTTAAGTGCAGATGATGGAAAAAGTCTTTAGCTGCCCGGGTCTGAAAAAAAAAGACCACATCTGCAAAGACTTTGACAGACTGAGCTAAAGAGTCCAGCCAGCTAACAGTCCCATAGTTATGCTGCAAAAGTAGAATTCCCACAAACTTAGGTCAGACCAGCCACTTAATTTTAATCCATAAAGAATCCTTAAATGTAAGGTGAACTTTTAACTTATTCTTATGAAGTGTGGATGTGAGCTTGATTTAATTTAGCAGACTCTGGGTCTTCTATCCGAATCAGGACAATAGAAACAAGTAAAATCCAGGGCAACAATACAGCTTCTGTGAGTTATTTATAATCCAGATTCAGGAGGTTTGCATAGAAAAGATTTAATAATTTAAAAAAAACAAAGAGCAGCATTGTTCCCAGAAATCTTGAATATAAACAAAGAAGTAAAAAAGATGTTTTCAGATTTTAGCTTTTCACAATGTCCTGCTGCACAACTATAACATGATTTTTTAAAAAAAAAAAAAGGAAATCAGTCTCTTTGACAGAGGTAACAATCCTGTTGAAATCTGTCAGGATGATGAGGAAAAACCCTTTTTCCCTCCTTTTCTTCCTCACCAAGGCTCCTCCTCTTCCTCTGCTGCTATCTAAAGAACTGAATAAACAGCAATGAAACACAGTGTCATTTATTATTTTACCGGTTTGTGATTTCCTGCTTCTTTTTTAACTTGTCAAGTAAAGTCCTACCATAATTATTACATTAATTAGAAGCATAGACAAAGAATGTATTTATTATGGTGTGCTTAACCTTTCATCACACAAACTAAATCCTGTTACTTGGTTATTTAAAGTGACTGAGTGTTTATTTGCTTCCTTTTCATGTTCATCTCCTTAAAGTATAGTTATAGTTAAAAAAAACTGATTGAACTGATTGAATAAGTTCAGTTACAATTACAGGCCATATTTAATCCCCCCACCTCTCCTCAAGTTAACTTTTTACTCTCCAGCTCAGTTGCAGAAACTGTTCGAACAGAACACAAATATCTGGACGTGAAGTTTGACTTTCAGAAAATATTTTAGAAAGAAAGTTATTTATCCTGAGAAAAAAAAGCCTCTGTATTATTTTGATTTGTTATTGTGAGTAACTTACCATCAGTCTACACTGAGTTCATCCTGATGAGCAGACATATAACAGACACAACCGAAGGTTAGAAACAAAAAACATTAAAATGAGAAGGGAATTATTTGGGGGGGGGGTTCTGTTCCTAAAACAACCTCATGGATTAATTTGAATACTGGAATTAATCTCTGAATGTAGAGTTGTGGTCAGAAGTTTACACTCATCATGTGCATGAATGCCATGGGCACTTGATTTGGGACGTTTTAATGTTTTGCACTAATCCACACATTGTCAGAAGAATACATAAATGAACACAACTGAAACACAAATGAACTCTACCAATTCTGCCAAGAAGAATGGTTAAATATCTGGTCAAAGCTTGCTGATGGATACCAAAAGTGTCTGGTCCAGGTTAGGAATGGGTACCGGTATCGTTCTGACATAAACGGTAGTAACCAGACCGAAAAGCAGCGCACATTTCTGCGCTTTTTCTTTCCTGAGATGTCATATACTTTGGATTCTAGCTAATCATTTTACCTTTCTAAGGATAGTAGGCGGGCCCAGGTACGTACGTTCTTTTAGAGCAGAGCTACAGATTAAAAATGCCCAAGGCGAAGCGATCAAAAGTCTCGCTACTTCACAGCAAAAGATGCAAACTCTGCAACAAGTGCTTTAAGCTGATACTGTGCAAGGAGGTAACACCTCAAATCTGATGAAACACCTGGCGACGCATAGCGTTTTTTTAAAAGCCGAGAAATGCACCGTATTTGATAGCTTGCTCCGAGGCCTGTTATCGACCCGGAGTTAGCAACATCCCCCAAGAACCCGAAGAGGACAGTCCTGGCCCCTAGCCCTGCCAGTGTAGCAGAAATGATGAGGATGATGATGGCAGGAGCAGCCGTTCTCCTCTGCGTGAGTAGCTTAGCCGTATAGCTCCAGAGAAGGCTAATATGATCTTTTTGCAAACCCCCCCCCCCAGCTAAACATGAGAGGATTTAGGACAAAGTTTGTGTTTTCCATTGTTTAAGCACCGGTTCCAACCAAAGGAGGTGTGTTGTATCAACAGAAAAGGCTAACTTGGTTATCATTTTGCAGAAAAAAAGAGACTGCTAAAAATAAAAACATGAGAGGTTTTTGGACAAAGTTTATGTTCTCCATTCTTTAAGCACCTGTTCGAGCACCATTTAAGCACCGGCACCGTTTCAAAAGTACCGGTTTGGCACCGGTATCGGATAAAACCTAAACGATACCCATCCCCAGTCCAGGTGCAACTTGATAATGGACATTTAACCAAAAATTAGTGGGGGTATATGACTGTGTGAACTAGAGAAAATCCAAAATCAGTTCAAAGTGCATCCAGTTCTTGTTTTTTTCAAGTTTTTAAACATGCAAGGTGTACAGTTATTCCAGCAATTCAAAGAAATCTTGAAAAGCCCCAAATACCATGAGATTCATGCAGATGATGCCAATGATGAGTGTGCGTAAAGTTTCTGCCACCATGGTATGTTGATACACATCCAACCCACATGTTCTGCTTTGGTGTAGGTAGTGTGAAAGCAGAGCTGTTCCAATTGGTAAGACTGTGTAATTCTGGACACACTTTCAAATAAAAAAAATAATAGTAAATTTGATTTTCTAAACATATTTATCTCATACTGGGCCTTTAGTTCACCCTCTGGTCCTGATCTTTACTCTGACCCAATGTTGAAAACTACTAAGCAGATCATTTTCTAGTGCTTCTGTTTCTTCTGGACCACTAAGAGCAGCAGGTAAAGTTGAAGAGGGAGTATTAAAAGGTCTGTTCAGGTCTTCACACCTAGGATAAAGTATCCTGTCTGTTTTAGCTTCAAACCATTAAAAGCACTGCTGGTCTACATGCTTCACACCACATTCACTGTCTGTACAACACTGTGCTACTTTTTAACACTTAACCAGCTGACTTACCAAACTGGTTAACCCAGGAAAGGCTGGAACAGGTAACAAGATTAGCAAAAGATCAGCGTTTATTGCTCATCTCCTATATGAACACATAAACACTTGATGTAGATGAAGGACAGGTCTGTTCCAGCATCAACTGTGAGTCCACTTTACCCAAACACAAGCAACAAAATCATAACTGGAGTCCACTTAACAGCCACAGGTGTCATTAATAACCGTGGATTTCTGTAAGTTATGTGGACAACTTTTAAAGATGATAAAATAAAACAAATCAGCTGACCTTTTCATCAGAGCCACTTGATCTAAACAATGCTTGATTGCTTTGAACGCCAAGTACCGATCCGCTACATAAACAGTGTTAGTGGGATTCTATATTGAAGGGACTGCTGATCAGTTTTCCCAGTTAGGTTACTGACAGTAAAGGGAGATGCTACAAGGCTTACTAAATGAGAACACATCACTCAGCAGCCTGTAGAGAGGACATAAACCAGCAGACTGCAAATTTCCAAGTTGCAGTAAGCTGCTTTCACTGATATAGTTCAAGGTGGACAGACTGAGTAAAGGGTGAAAACGTGTATTTTACATACTCTTCTTTCTTCGTTCATCTCTGATGGACCAACTTTAGCTGTGGATGTTTCTCCTGATGTACTTGGTAAACTTTTAGCTTCAGACTGAGCAACAGGTGGCGATGGTGTGATCACAGCTTTGTTCTTCACCAGAGTGGTCAGGACTAAGGAGGGAGAAGAACGAGAGAGAAAGTACATACATATTTAAATCTTCTGTAAAAGGCCCTAGCGGTGGTCCTGGGCCAGTTATACCTTCTCTGGTGAGGTTCTCGGCAGCACTCATGGCCTTCCCACTGAGGTCGCTGACCATGTTGTCCACTGTGGCCTCATGGCGAAGGAAGGCAGGCCGAACCACTTTGTTGTAGATAATCTGTGAGCCATTCCAGGACACTGGGGCCATGCACCACAGTAAGAAGAGACACTGGAACCACATAAGAAGGAGATTACTGGAATCACTAAAACCTTTTACCTGATCTCAATTCTAGTATGATGGTCATAGTCCTTCAAAAAAAAAAAGGTAGTAGTTGATATAAATGCAGTATTGCTTCTATAATTCAGCCTAAAAGAAGCATTTTGTTCTTTAGGGTGATCCATAAAAGGGTCTAGCACATATCATTGGTTCCTAAATGTTTTCTCACCTTAAAAGCGTAGTAAAATGGGAACCAGTAGAGGAAAATATCAGAGAAGAACTCGCCCAGACTGAAGACACCGTACACCACCCAGTAGGTCAACCATTTTGTGTCATCTTCTTTGCACGGGCTTTCGATGGCTTTGACTCTGCACAAAGTTGGAATATTGTAAAAGAGCTGAGAAATATGTTGATCCTTCAAATATGATAAAGACATCTGTGCCTCTGCACCAGTAACACGACTATTTGCTTTAGTCACTGAACCTTATTACAGATATAAATATCATGAACTTTAACAATAAAATCAGTCACAATTTCAATGATGTCACCTCCAAATTATCCAGACAAAGTCATCTTTATCAGTTGTGCTTCTTCAAGGGCAAAACCAGAATGCACATCAGACAACTTCCTTAAGCTTAATGACATTAATGTCTGAAAAGTTATAATAAAATTATTTTTTGAAATGTAGTAAAATGTCTTAATATAAATGCATAAAATGTCCAAATATCAGTAAATATATACTGTTGAAAAGATTGATATATGCCAAAAATGTCACAAAAAGATAATAATACTGAGAAAACTCAAGTGTATTGTAGGCACAGTTGTTATACTGTCCTATGAGACTGCCACATGGATCCACTGAGTATGACTTCCTACAACAACGAGGAAAAGAAAATAGAAAAAAAGAGAAATAAAAACTTACGAATAATAAGCTGGATAAACAAAACCAATCAGGTTGCAGAGGAGGGAGGCACCATATCCGTACACCAGGTAGAGTCCGGTCAGCGAGACGGCACCTGGATGAAGACAGATGTTTTGTTTTCTATGTACTGCTGCTATTTAGTAATATATATATGAGTCTGGAATACAAACACTGAGAAATGTGTCTTTCAAATATTTAAAGGAGTTATACTCTGCTTTCTTTTACGCTCTGAAGTAACATTTCCTGTAAATCACAATGCATAAGTGGGGTGTATGAGTGGACAAGCCTCGACTTCCACAAACTTTTTTGCAGTTAACAGTTTTACAAGTAAGTGTTCAAATCTATTTCATTAGACTGCATTGCAAAAAACAGCCAGTTTAACACAGACTCGACCAATTTGGAACAAAATTAATGCAGAAGAAAGTGTTTCCTGCGAAAGACTTCTTACTGACCAGCAATGTAGACATGGACGAAAGAACAGGGCCATAGCATTAAAAGATATGCTTGATATGCATGCTCCCCACAGAAAGGCACCAGACCGGATTCAAACTCAGGACTTCTTCTATCTAAGAGGCAGCAATGCGATCTGTGCTTCCACCTTAATGTACATTTCCATATATTTCATAACCTTCCATAACTTACAATGAAGAAAGGTAATGTCCATCATGAACAGGAAGTAAAACCTGTTTCATTATCCGTGTAAGACAGAAATAACAAGGTATATTCTCTGCACAGTGTGCCCGGGCTCACAGGCCAACAATGTGGACATTTCACCCAAATATCAAAACAAATCTGAACAACAAGCAAAATTTCACTGATTGTCTGACAGCCAGACGGACAGGAAGTACTGTAAAAAAGTGTCCTACCTCTGATCAGCTTATGTTGCTGTTCACACATGGAGGCGGCGCTGCTCTGCTGCCTGTCTCTGTGGATAATCAGCTTTAACGTCAAGGCTCAGAGCGGGAGACAGCGAGCACCAGGCACCACGCTGACATCATGTCCTGCTTAATGTGCTACAAATCCACTGCACCAGCATCAACGTGCTCTCAATACACTGCTGTTCCCTGCTCACTGGATCACTGTGTTCACACAGACCTGAGAGCCCTTTTTAAGACTACCAACAAAATACACTGTTTGATCTGTATTTATTTTTAGAAAACAACAAAACTTTCTTGTAAAAATGTCGACAATATTTATAAAACAATATAATGTGCAAGAGCTTCAGGAATTCAGCAGGAAAGGCAGAAGTAGAGTAAAGTGATGGTTCTCTTCCCATTTTCTGTTAACACTGAACACACTGCTGTGATGTTTGAATAACCTTTACTGAACTCACCGTAGACAAATCAAGTATGGAGGTTTTGCCTTTAAGATTTTATGGCAGAAACGTTTTTTATTTCGACCTGAACAATGAACTCCTGAACCCACAGAGGTTTTCTTTGTCAGAGCTGGATGGAAAAGCCATTTTTATGGTAAATGGACGAAAGCACTTTTCTACTCTATTTGCGCACTCAAAGCGCTTTACACAACTTATACATTCACCCATTCACACAAGCACTTTTTTTCATAGCTGGTTCTAAGTGCTTACTATCTGACATTTACACACATTCATACTCCAATCCATGCATCGGAGAGCAACATGGGGTTAATATCTTGCCCAAGGATATTTGGCATGCAGACTGGGATTGAACCACCTTCCAGTTACCTGCTCTACCACCTGAGCTACACTCACCCCCATTTTCAGTTAGCTAATTTGGATGATTTGCCTTTTAGAAATGAAGATGAAGTAACATGGTGTAAACTAATTAAAATTCTTGAAATCAGAAACCCAACAAGACCTTTGTTGGGGTGGCTGTGGCTCAGGCGGTAGAGCAGATCAGCTACTGATTGGAAGGTTGGTGGATGGCTTCCCCAGTCTGCATGCCAAATATCCTTGGGCAATCCATGCGTTCATTGGAGTGTGAATGTTTATTATTTGCACTTAAACCCCAAATAATTAAATATCAAGAGCAGCCTGAGAGTCTGTGTAACTCTTCCAAGGCTGAAAATTTCAACCTTCCACCAAAGGAATTGAGTCCCGGGATCAAGAAGGATATTTGATCTGAATTCATTTGTGATGCTTTCTTGAGAACATTTTCTGTTAGGTCCACACAGGACTAAAAATAATTAATAGGCCTCCCTCTAAATGGCTAACGTGTTGTGACCATGTTAGGGACCACATGGTCTAGGAAACAACTGACACTAAAGATATAAAATAAAGTCAAAAGAAAGAATCCTGTTAACAACCTTAGCTTCTGTTACCCTCTTGATATCCAAAAGATTACCAAAAATGTTTTTTATTTTTTATTTTTTGTATAGCTTTGTTTTTAAATTGGTGAAAACATTTTAAAATCTGTGACATTTCAAATGAAGTCTTGTGTATTTTGCTGTAACAGAATTTCTTTTAAAATATTCTCCATTTGTTGTTGCAAACATGTGAAACTTTGATTTAAAGGGGACTGGATGAGTTGCCAGTGTGGGTAGGATAATTCTTTTGATTGTTTCTAAGCAGTTATAATTCTCTTATTTCACCTGTCATTGTTTAAGGTTGCCCTTTATGCTTATGAAATTATGCGTCATTATAAACAATGACTGGTGTCCTATCAGAGTTTGTTTTGGGTTTTTTTGTCTGAACTTAGCCAAAATGTGACAGAGAAATTAATTAAAGGTGGAAAAAATACAGCTTTAGTTCCACACAAGATACTAGCCCCAGTTTCAGTTTTTCCAATTTCATTGTACTATTGTACCATATATGACTGTGCAATAACAATAAAGAGTTATCTTTAAGAGACAGAGAGTTATTCAAGGTTACAGCTGCAGAAAGCTTTTGGGACTACCGCAGGTTTCTTTGAACCACATTAGTGTTTGTGGATATTTACCCATTCAGAGTGAAGGATTCCTGGTATGAAGCCTACACAGATGTGCTTGTGTGTCCTTCACAAAACCAACAGTGTATACATCGCCAATTAAGCCATTTTTTTAGGTATAAAGCTGACTATTTGAAAACTGGATCAGAACAGGAAAGAAGTGATAGCGGGTTACAACAGTGAGGAAGAAATGTGATAAAGATTATGCTTAACCTTTAAAAAGCATGAGAAGTTCAGACAGTGGCTATAGGACAGCTTCTTTGTTTTTGACACTCGGTTTCACTTCATTTTATGACTGGTCTTCTGTGCGGCAGGCAAAAAGTTACACATAAGCTGAGCGTAGGACCAGCATCAAACTGGGGTAAAACCAGTCCTTTAAAGCTGCTAACATAGTTGATCCAAGAACTAAAACATAAGAAGATATAAAGAGACTTCTGCCCATCGCTGCTTAGTCAGAGAAAGTACTAAACATTAGTCTTTCAGCTCAGGGTGATACATGTCCTATCAAAGAACTGGACACAATGAAGCAGGCACTGCCACAAAACCAGGAGCTTAATGATCCTAAAACCCCGAAGGGCCGCAGAGCCAGTTTATCTGAGTTCAATATGACAAAATATTTATTAGTGCAGAGGATTAACTGCAGAATAAATGAAGCAGAAAACCTCCTGAACATTACCAGCTTCCTGTTGTGGACGGCAGCTGATCACAGGAGGATTAACTGAATCCTCTTCAGGTTTCCACTGGCCTGCAACAAGCTTTATACAAATCAACTACATCTAGAACGAGAGCAGAATGATCCAGAAGTAGCCATGTGCTACTACACAAAGCAGGCAAGTTGGGAAAAAAATAATTCTAGAAGATTAAATCACACGTACCAAGAGCAATGACCTTCTTCTTGATCCCAGTTTTCTCCTCCATTTTTCCCAGAATATCTGTCACCACATTTTTCTCATTTAGAAACTTTTCAGCTCGGTCTTTGATAGAGGTGATAATATTCAGCAGGCCCATTTTCCTCAATCTGGTCCTCAGACCACAGAGAAGTCGGAGGACAACAGCCTGCAGTGAGTCCGGTGCCGAGTTTAATCCTCTAACAACCACAATCTGCTATAATGAGGAGGAGGAGGAGGAGCACGCAAGGAGGTATTGAGAAGTTCTTTTTATAAATATTTTCATTTATTAAAGACAGAGTAAAAAGTGAAGAAGCTATATACATGATATATATCAGCTAGGCTTTACACAGCTTTATAGCTCAGCCACTGATCAGTCAATTATTATCAATGACTGTGCAACACTTTTGTGCAGGTTAGAGCAATTTAAAATACTTTAGAGAGGAGTGACAAAAGTCTATTGTAAAAAGAATAAAGTCCAAAGCACACAGGTTACAACAGCTATTTAAGTGTAATAAAAAGTGTAATAAACATGATAGGTTTTCTGTATATATGATCCATGACAAAGGTTTGAAGGGAATTTAATACTCTTACCTGATGTTTTTCAAGAAAACTCACATTTCCTGATAAAAAGGTGGCATTATTCCTTTATGCAAGTCAGTTTTCCATATATCAAAGATAAAAACAAATTAAATAGTTACCTGATTTAACATGGACTCTTCTCCCTTTGAGGGTCATTTTGTTCTTGCATATTTGGAGTACCTTCATTTCTATTCCTTTAAAAAATGCAGTTCTAAAAAAGTTTGAAAGTGACTGTCATGTGAAAATGGCCAGCTTTATATCAATAATAATAATAATAATAAAGAAGAATGAAATGAAGAAAAAGGATGCCTCACCGGTTGGAGGCATCACTTCCTGAAAAATGAGTGAGACTACTGGATAAAATTCTTCACTTTCTCTCTTTTTGGGGGATTTTTTTTTTTTTTTGTCAAGTCATCTATATTTGATAACAGCATAATAAAAGGGGAAATTCTATTTTTTGTGTGTCACCCCAATGTTTTTAGTGGTCCCCATATAGCCACTCTTTTAAAAAAAATTCTGGCGGCGCCCCTGTCGGGTACAAATTTTAGTGTCCATAAAGATGCGCAGGAACGACGGAAGTTTAAGCTTCCTTCAGAATGGCCCAGGACAAAGAGTACATACATGCTACAAGTTGTGTTTTGTGTTAAAACCCTCACTGTATTGTTTTTATTATTGTTTAATTATTATTTTTTTCTTTTCTATTATTTCACAGTTGTGTGTTCTGTCAGACTTTGTATGTTCAATTTAAAATAAATAATTAATTTTAAAAAATAAATAATACAGTGGCCGTGAGTTAGGTCGCTAAAAATATTACGACCCCTCAACTGCATCCTCGCATGATGACATCATTCTGCGACAAGCTTATGAGCGAACTGAGTGAGTGTTCCTCAAAGACGCGAAGCAAACGTAAATTCTCTTTTTTAGGACTGATTCGCATCTGAAACTCGGAGACGACAGGTAGGAGAAACGCTTAGCTGTACTGTCAGCCTCGCTTTGGCAGCGTGGAAGGTCAATTTATAAAGTAGCGCCTATGTACTCAAAGGAATATGATCACCTAGCCACCCGTTAGCATCGTGCCGCTGTGGTTTGGCGAACACGTCACGCCAAGCTCCTTTCAAATCTCTTGCAGTACATCGTGGTCTTTCTTCTAGAATCTAGAGCGAACCTCAAGTGTAATAGAGGGAAACTTAAAGACATATAGTTAACTGTCGAAATCATCTGTCAAATCCGGCCTATGTTGCATACAGAAAGTAACACGGGTTGACTAAATACAAGCATTTTAGCATCAGCTTCGTCCTTTTGTTGACACATTCTTTCCATTTCGAGTCATGCTCAGTCGGAAGATAAATCAGCTGCTTGTTAACTTCAAAGAGATACATTCGTGTCCGATGAGTTAGCTGTAGTCTTAAGTTGTCAGGGTTTCACCAATACAGCATAACCGCCTAATTCAGTACTGATTATAGTAATAGCGTTAGACTGCGAGATTTGCCAAAGCAGTTCCAGGAAACCCATTTTTAAACGTAACGTATATCCTGAAGAGCCAAATAAATTCTAGATGTGTGCTGATTTTTTAGTTGTCCTAACTGGTATGCTAGCACGCTAAGCTAGAAATTAGCCAGAGATCTTGAGTCAGTGTGTGTGAGGTGACTCCTCAAAAACTTCACTGATTTGAGCAGTTTAAAACACGACAGACAGATCTCCTTTATCAGCTCGCATCAGCTGCTCTTCTGTTTGTGTAATGGTTTTATGTTCAAAGGTGGTTAACGTTAGCTCTGCTCACACAGTGCTCGAGTTGCTAGAACATTCTCCATGCTAATACCAAAGGGGGGGTGGCTAAACATACATCGTCGTGATGGTGTGGTGGAAAGAAGGTACATCCATGTCTCTGAGCATTAATCACTGTTGATACTAGTTGTTAATGCATTATTAATAGCATCATCTGACAGAATAACCACACAAAACTTTACACCCCCCCCCCAAACAGCAATATAGCAGAGGCTGAAACAAAGAAGTTTGTGCAATGACAATAAAGGCATTCCTTCGTGCTGCAGAGATCAAATTCAAAATAAGCAGGTATGTTCAAAAAACATCAAAGTTGGTACTCAATCCTGGTTGATACCAAGGAAAGTAATAAATATAACAAAATGTATGCATGCATGCATATAAATACATGCTGCATGTCTACATATAGAGTGATGTGATTAAAAAAAAATCAGACACATCTGAGAGCTGATGAGGTTAATTACTGACATAATGAGGTGTAAAAAGGGCATTACTGATGCTGAGTATTTCAGAATTAAAGATGGGGTCTGCAGTTTGTGAGACAGAAAGAGTTAGAGAGCTAGCAGAAATTTCATGAGGGGAAAAGGCTGAAACAAAAACTTTTCCTGTGACCCTTAGGCCTGCAGGCAGCACAGTTTTGAAAACAGACTGTTTTTCATAGTGTAAATGCACGGCCTCGGCAACATTTCTGGTTTGGTCAGTACCGCGTAAGGTGTTTAACATAAATTCCTATAGTGAACTAAAGTTAGCCACACTTGTAAGGTTGAAAACTCTGGCTTTAGGCTCAGAATACATTACTGATATGCCGTGTTTACCCTCTGATCTCCTCCTAGTGTCGTTAAAACAAGAGGTTATGTAGTACGAATTCAGACTTTACTGAAATATGTTGCTCACATCAAATTCAAAGTTGGCACATATTCTTTTAATGAACAAATGCACTGCACTATTTTCATATAATACTTAAGCGGCATTTAAGTGATTTGGATTTCATTGCATGCATTATGTACATTTACAGGGTTCCGGTTCTTATTGGAAATAAGGTTTTAGTTGCAGGGTGTCTCTCCCTCAGTGAAGACAGAGACGCAGCACCTCTGCCACCATGACAGACAACAAACGCCTCGCTTTCTCCATCATCCAGTTCCTCCATGATCAGCTCCAGTCAGGCACTCTGTCTTCAGATGCTCAGGAGAGTCTCGAAGGTGAGTCCTCAGACATGAAGAAGAACAACATGAAGCTGCTCAGTTTGTTTCTCTCCTGACTCAGAATGCACACTTAAACTTTCTCATGGGGAATAAGTTTGTGTTGTAGTGTCTTATAACCATGGACCAGGGAGATCATAATGTATGGAATTATTATTATTGTTATTGTATTTGTTTTTATTACAAAAGCTCAAAATTCCAGTGACTCCATTTGACTTTGATCATGGTCAAAATCATCACTGACTATTATGCCAGCAGATTTTCTGACGGAGTCAGCTACAGCACTAAAATAAGTTCAGTTTAATATTTCTTTCCACAACATATATAAGTATACAGCGTACATAGTCTGGCTTCATATGTCCGAGTCTGGGTTGCAGGAGCAGCAGAGGAAACAGAAGTACAAATATTTCAAGATTAAGTAGAGTAACTAATTTTTAAGTATCTGTACTTTACTTGAGTATTGTTTTTTTATGACAACTTTTTACTTTGACTCTCTACATTTTTACACAAATCTGTATTTTTTACTGCTTAAATTTTCAAAATGGGTTTGTTACTTTGGGTTTAAGACATTAGTCTGTGTCTTCAAACATCAGACTGATTTGAGCCAAGTAGCCCAGTTGGGACCAGTAGCACATAAAAGACAGTACTATTGGTGTATCCATCACCAGGTTGTATCACGTACAAAGAAATGAAAGAGGCATTGTTTATAGAGCTAAGTGGACCAGAACAATCCAGTGGTGTTCTTGGTGCAGATATCCCTAAGTTGTACAGAAGAGGAGCGAGCATACAGGGAATAACATGTTAAGTAGCAGGTATTTTCAAGTGCAGCGTTTCTGTAATTGCTCAACAATCATCAGCAAACACACAAACTGTTCTTGTGCAGTTTGTCATGGAGTGTGTTTGCTAACTAAAGGTCCAGCTGCTGTATTTCCCAGGGAGAGAAAAGAATGAGAGATAACTTGAGTCAGAGATGGAGAAAGATGTAGGAGAAACAGGACAGGAGAGGACGAAGAGGGGTTATATTTAAAGGTAAGGACTGTCCAGTGACAAACTGATAATTAATTGACAAGCTGGATATAAAGGCTACATGTAATGTCCTGATTTTTTAATCACATACATACTATATATTGTGTGAAGCTATGTGTAACATTCCTGCAAAATAGACATGATGCACGAATGCATCATGTCTATGAATGCAGGTTGCATAAAATCCTGCCATTTAATGCAGGATAAACAAGTTAGTTTGCTGTACTGTAAAGCACTGTGTTGGGCTGGTGCACAACAGTTATTTTGTTTATGATCAGTATTAAGTTACATATAGGATGGCTTACAGGTTTACCCATCAGCCAAATTTCACTTTACCTCCTAACTATACTATTATTGTGTCATTACGAGGATTAGCACAGGTTTACTTAGCTTTGTGCAAAAACAGCTGGTAGAAATGAGTACATTTCAGAGCCTGTACTCTTTCACTTTTACTTGAGTGAAATTTAATCAGTACTTCACTTTTGTTTCACTTTTTTAACACAAGTCTCTGTACTTCTGTTAAAAAAATATCTGTACTTCTCCCCAACCCAGAGTGCACATTAGATCAGTGTTTGAATAGAAATCTTGACCTTGAACTTGGATTTGTTATTCACATCCCAGCTGCTACCCACTTGGCTACAAACTATTCGCGCCTCATTACTATAGCAGCCAGAGCCTTTAGATCAGGGGTCTCCAACTCCAGGCCTCGAGGGTCGGTGTCCTGCAGATTTTAGATATTGCCCTGTATCAGCACACCTGAATCACATGATTAGTTCATTACCAGGCCTCTGGAGAACTTCGGCCGTTTCTCAATTCTCAAGTACGGGAGTACGTACTCACCGAGAACGCGAGCACGGACTCGCGATATGTACAGTTGGAACACCTGCGTACGTGATGATGTCACAGGTCTGGAGTTTTTACTGCCGTCCCCTCCTAATTTAACTGTGAGTAACATGTTATGAAGCTTAACTTTAATCACAGCCAAACCGGTTTACTCAGGAACAAATAAAACACTGAAATACACCAAACATTAACATTTAGAAGTGATCTAAGTGACTTATATATCATTTTAACCTCAGTAGTGAAACCTCTATTGATAAAAATAGTGTACATGTACATACGTGTACATACCTTAATAAAAACAAGCAGGTGAGATGTTAGAACGCTTTTATTTCTATTCTAGTGGACACTCAATACTATAGACAGCTGCTGGGGTTTCTTTAACCTGAGTAGTGAGAAGTCCGCGAGCGGGGGGGCGGGCGTTGAAAACGATGTGCCGGGAGTCCGCTGTTGAGTTTTGGACGAAATGCATTCTGGGATATTTAGCTGTACCAAGTCCACACCGATGCATGCTCGATAAAACGGGCGGATCGAGAACACATCGCGTTTTCGGTTGATGCATACTTCGAATTGGAACAGTACTTGGTCTCCGACTGATGACGTATCACGAGTACACGAGAACGCAAGTACGCACAAGTACGCATATTGAGAAACGCCCTTTAAGACATGTTGAGGAGGTCATTTAAATCAGCTGTGTTGGATCAAGGACACATCTAAAACCTGCAGGACAGGGGCCCTCGAGGCCTGGAGTTGGACACCCCTGCTTTAGATACTGGGCTTAACTCCTGTGAAACCAGTGCTGCTTCGTCATCTTCTTTCCCCTCTTTTCACTCCCAGCGCCCTTATATTGCATGTCATTACCTTTTGTAAACTCTCTAAATTTGTCCTTCTTTGTGTTGTCATCTGTGTTCCTCTTTTATCTTACAATATACGGTGTCTTGAGATATCTGTCGTGTGTGTGCTGTATAAATAAAACTGAATTGTAATAAATTAACAAGGAGCAAAGAGATGATCCCAGAGACCACTAAACCTGACACCCTTCACCTGCTGAATGCTGTTGCCCTGTGTTGTCCACAAAGATTATTAATAGAATCTGTGACATAGGGCAGACTGGCAGTTTGCATTGCCATCACTAATTCAAAACTTGTGCCTGGTAGGCATTGGTTCACTGCAGTAGTATAGAGACCAAATAGCTCGCATAGTACATGTAACACATGCTGAAACACTACATGGATGCTGTTGAATACTTTCTCTAGATTAACAAAACAAATGGTGTCTAGATGAGTAAACCCACCACTTCAAAGTGTCCTTGAGAGGATAAAGAGTTGGTCCAATATGCCTCAATCAGTAGGAAAACCTCATTGTTTCTTCTGAATTTGAGGTTCACCTATGCCACAGAATGTTTACCACCATATCCGGCTGTTCCAGAGTCGCTATCCTCAAGTGTGCCTCTGAAACAGTTGGATTCTCATTTTATCGACGTGTCAACCAGGAAACCCCCACAACACCCGAAGAACTCAAGACAAACCTCATCTGCATATAAGTCCAGTCACCAAATAGTTTTTTAACTAACTCGGTGACCTCAGTTAATCCACTTTTCCCCCCAGAGGATTGAAAAGGACCACAGCCTCTGCCAGATGCTCCAAGAGAATACCTCACTATGGGCCAATTTCCAAATAGCGCTCATAGGTGTGGTTATTTTTACAGGTGATTTACAAGAGTTGTGCTTTTTTTTAACACTGTCAGTCAGTTCATTATCAAGTGCAAAAAATAAGACATGCAAATTTTAGTAAATCAGTTTGTGTGCTTGACTTAAATACTCTCCTCCCTGAACTTCCAGAAATAGATGCAACAGGGTCAGTCACAACAAATCTCAGTTCCCAGCCCTTATACCCAATCTTGTCATTGTGCTCTCCTAGTAAATATCGACAATACTTTTACACCAGAACCAAGTTTGCACTTGTGCAGTTCCTTAGTAAACCCGGCCATACATGCTCCCAGACTGTTTGTTATCCTCCCCCAACACCTGATCCAACTCGCCAACAGGTGAGGAGACCTCAGGACGCACAGGGATGTTTCTGATTCCACATCTTGGAGTAGTTGAAAGATCACGACAGATTGAATCGTTTTTCCTTTTGTGTGGCTTTTTTATTTTATTTTTTGGAACCAGCTTGTTGTTGACATGGTCTTATTGTTTTTCAGTTGCTGTTCAGTGTTTGGAGACAGCGTTTGACGTTTCTACCGATGACCAGAGTCTCGCAGTCCCCATGACGTTACCGGAGATCTTTACCGCCGCTACAGCAAAGGTAAACACAGAAAACCCTTGCAACTTTCCGATCTGTTTCAGTGTTGTATTGCAGAGATGACAAATCTGCACATTTTGCATTAATTTCCTGCAGCTAGTCTGAGTTAATTTCACTGCTCTTCCAAAGCCAGAGCTGAAACGAAATACACAATAAATACCAGAATTATTTGCTGTGGCTTACAAAAGGCAAAACAAGCCA
This sequence comes from Oreochromis niloticus, assembly GCF_001858045.2. Lineage (NCBI taxonomy): Eukaryota > Metazoa > Chordata > Actinopteri > Cichliformes > Cichlidae > Oreochromis > Oreochromis niloticus. The sequence goes on along the minus strand of NC_031980.2, from coordinate 37,188,483 downwards.
TTACATACTGGTGAAGATCCAAATGCCATTCTTTAAACGTTTAAAATGGAGCACTGGCCTTAGTGCAGGTTGCAGCAAATTTTAATTTTACATGAGTGTTTCTCTGTGATTGTGCACACCTGAAGAGTCCGTCTGTCTGTTTTTAATAGTTGTTTTACAGGAAGTGTCATTTAACCCAGTGTTTGTTTGTTTGTTTGTCAGTATGCAGCTCAGTCGCAGGTCAACAACAACTCCACGCCAAACTCCCCAACAGAGGAACAGAAAGCTGAGGCTGAAAGACTCAAAAGTGACGGTGAGTCCAGGTGGCTGGTGTGAACATGTTATCTAGAGCAGCTAGTTTGTCTTTGTGTTCATTTGTAGGGTTAAGCTGCTACAAGGAAGACATGATGCAAATGAACATGCAGCTCCTTGAATCAGGTTTTTGGAAAGCTGTAGGAAGTTTTGTTTAAACCTTTGTTTTCATGACACTCTACAACAAAGATGGAGGATTCACAGAGGCAGAGCAGATACATTAACTGGAAATACAGCAGTCAGAAATAAAGTTAGGTGATAATTTACTCAAGAATAAATGCAGTACTGTTGATGCAAGCAGGCAGCAGAAGTGGCCTCAAGGCAGGTAAATGATGTAAGCTAAAGTGCTGACTTCTGTCTAATCATCTATCCTCAGTATAGAAATAGGAGGACATGTATTTATTGTTATCCGGTCTTTAAGTCTGACATCATTAGCCGTGCCGGGTCCAAACTCTGCTTCAGGTCCCAAAGTCAAACGAACACTGCGGCATCACTGAGAGTTACAAACTGTCTAAATTCTTTCATCTTTAATAAAATGATCAGCGTTGCTGCTTTACCAGGTGTAACAATTAAGTTTAACATCCATGAAAACAGGATTTATTAAATTTAACGAAGTTAGAAGTTAGCAGGAAGTTAGCTCGCTAGCTTCCACCTAAACATGATATAGCATGTTCTGACTGAGAGATTCCTGAAACATTCAAACGTACAGCTCTGCTATCACTTCCAACATAAATGAAGACAGAAAACTAAACAGCAGTGACGTTTGTAGGGTTACTGAAGTTGGGCTAGCTGCTATATAATGATGTGCTACGTGATTGCTAGCGACACAGCTATGTTAGCATAGCATAAACACAGTGAAGCTGGAGGATGAACGCTAACTTTTTCCCACTCGATAAAAGTTAACATGAGGGTTCCTGATGGTTAGGGACAAATGCAATCGCATGGCAGGATGCTGTAAACGGACCAAACTTCAGTCAGGAGAACAGCTGAGATAATCCATCCACAATACCAGGTTAGTCATTAATATACTGCTGCATGGGCTGGGCTGGAGTTACATTGGAAGGGTTTAAACACTGAGCTTTAAAATGAACAGTGGTGATAAAAACCCAGAGAGGCCGACAGGGATCACTGACTGTTTTAGGGGCTTGTTGAGATTAAAGAGAAGAAGATACAAAACATTAAAACAAGTTAAAAACACAACAGCCTTAATAAACTCAGAGTAGTTTGGACCTGGAAGCAGGATTCATCACGTTGTCACAGAAAGGTAAAGATAACATTTAAAAGTAAATATAAAAGTCTATGTAAATGTTTCACATGATACTATAGCATTAGTATCTCTACGCAGCAAAATACTAAGAAAAATCAGTAAAGCCAAATAAATGGAATAAATATTGTGTAATAATAATGAATACTAATGATAGCAAGCACAGCAAATGAGAGATGACATTAGAGTGACTTTGCTGTATAAAGTTTATTGCAGTGCTCAGGTGAGTGAGGTGTTTTTGTTCTTTTCTGTTTTCTGCACTGGAGGCAACGACCAGATGAAGGTGGAGAACTTTGCAGCTGCTGTTGAGTTTTACTCCAAGGCAATCGCCATCAACCCTCAGAACGCCGTCTACTACTGCAACAGGTTGGTCAGCTTTTGGGGTGGCTGTAGCTCAGGTGGTAGAGCAGGTCATCTACTGATCGGAAGGTTGGTGGTTCGATTCCTGGCTTCCCCTAGTCTGCATGCCAAATATCCTTGGGCAAGATACTAACCCCAAATTGCTCTCCGATGCATCCATCGGAGTGTGAATGTGTGTGTGAATGTTACTTAGAAAAAATGTGCTTGTGTGAATGGGTGAATGCACAAGTTGTGTAAAGCGCTTTGAGTGCTCAGAAGAGTAGAAAAGCGCTATATAAGAACCAGTCCATTTACCATTTACTTTTCCTCAGCATCACTAAATATTTGTTGTTCATTTTAAAAACAGTAAAATTGTATTGGAGTATGAACGAGAAACAAAAGAACAACAAAAGAACTTTTCATGTGTTTTCACTTGTTTTGTCATTTTAGATTTTTTTGCATACTTTGTTACATAAAACCTTTAAGTTTGGTCCTTTTAAAAAAACCCACATTCTTCACATACATCTTGTCACATGACACTATTTTTAGAAACAATTTTTTCTGTGCTGTTTATGTACATTTTATACAAATTCTTTGTTGCAGTTGTTTTGCTGTGTTCAGATTGTTGATGCTCACGTGAAGCAGTAAGTATTTGTGGGGTTTTTTGTGCAGAGCTGCAGCTTACAGTAAGCTGGGGAACTACGCAGGAGCCGTGCAGGACTGTGAACGAGCCATCAGCATCGACCCCAACTATAGCAAAGCTTATGGGCGGATGGGGTAAGGCAACATCTTGTCCTTGTCTTTCATTGTTGCCATAAAGTGATTTCACATTGACATCAAAAGCTACAAACATCTCACATGTAGAAAAAATGTCCTGGGTTTATCAGAGGAAACTGCAGGAAGGCATTTCCTTCACTGATAAGCAGCTACGTTAAAAATAAACAGAAGACAGTAGAGATTTTTCCCCAGTACAGTGGGAGGGAGATATATATTTATTTATGGTAAGGCTCCAGTATTGGTAATGTTCCCAATTAAAATGTGGAAAATGAAAAATCATTCCCAAATAAAGTGAAAATAACAAAAGGACCCCTCAGTATCGCCATTTCAACACAAATAATTCAAAACTAAAAACTCAGATTGACACATTTCATTCATTTCCCCTGACAAATTGTGGTACACAAGTTGTGAAGCAGAAACTTTGGATTGCGCTTGTCTGCTTAATCTGTACAACTTTCTCAAATTCCCAATACCATGTGGTAACTTCTTGGACAATATTAACACCTCCAGAGAAGCAAGACCACAGATGTCCTCTGGGATCTTAGTCAGCTGATTGGTGGCCAGGTTAAGTTCAACCATGCTAGTCCATGTACCAAAATCCAAAGGCAGTGCTGTTAACTGGTTGTCCTTCATGTTAAGCTTGCTTTATGACATTACGGTTGCCACTATCTCAGAGCTCACTAGGAGTTTAAAACACTAAGTTACCTGTATTCAAAATTAAACAACAAAAATAATTTGTTCAACTCATAAAATCAGAGAGTTTAACACAAAAAACAGACTCTTAGCCTCGTGCATCACCAGTGAAAATATCGTGTCAGACCTGATGTGTTGGACGGGATGGCACTTTACTCTTAGGCAGCAGAGAGGAGCTTTCCTTTTACACCAAGTCATCTGACGCATCTCACAGCGCCACCTGCTGGTGTGACTGGAGCTTAAAGCAAATCTGCAACCTGGACACTGTTGCATCGCACAACTGTAGTTTTCTCCATTACATATGCACATTTATTTTTAACAGACAAATTAGCAACACAGGCTCATCAGAGGAATATTGACAGACGTCTGTATGTCCTTTAAAATCAGTCAGACTGGGGATAAAACGTAAATGAAACCAGGTTCTTCGAACAAATGGATTCCACAAAAAGATCCAATTAAAAAATTTCTAGTTTTTCCTTTAACTTTTTTTTCTTAATAAGTATCTTGGAGCATCAGAAAAGAAAGCTCTACACAGTGTTTGGCTCATAGGACCTTCTGCAGACCCCAGGATTTATCTGTTGAATAGTAAAATAAAATATAAAAATTGTGTCTTCTTAAGATGATGAGTATTTATACACTGCATTTGTAAAAGTATTTCAGGAGCAAGTCATTTAGGAGTTTTTATAAAATAAAACTCTGTGCTGAAGCTGAATATCTTTGGATTTTGTGAGACTGGTCAAATAAAAAAATCTTATTTTACGATATTTATGAAGTTATTAAAGTTTTTCACTGTTTTGTCTTTGGAAGAAAACTGTCAACTATTAAAGACGAGCAGCAGACTTACTGAAAATGAAGGTTCGTGCTGACTGCAGCCGTAAAACCAAAGTCAGCCAGCACAAAGTTATTTCCACAAAGTTTTTACATTCGTTTTTTTGTTTTGTGTTTTTTATTCAGTTATACAGGAGTTTGCAAGAATAAGACAGTTGTTTAAGTAGACAAACATACAGCATTAGAGCATGAAGAATGAAAAACTGGAAGCTCCTTGCGTTCTGTTTTCAGCTGTTTCTGGTCCTGACTTGTCGTCTTGTGTTTCAGTTTGGCTCTGGCCAGCCTCAACAAACACACAGAAGCAGTCAGTTACTATAAGAAAGCTTTGGAGCTCGACCCGGATAATGACACCTACAAAACCAATCTGAAGATCGCAGAGGAGAAGATGGACACGTCCAGTCCGGTGAGAAGAGGCAGGATGAGGGATCATATTTCCGGACTTCCTGACAGCGCTGTGTTTACGTGAATCTGTCTCTGTTCTCTCAGACTGCAGGGCTGGGCGGAGTCGATCTAGCTGGTTTGCTGAGTAACCCCGGGTTCATGAACATGGTGAGATCTGAGTGTTTGATTGGCCTGTAAAATTTCTAAGCAGTCACAGAGTTTTGGCGGCCATCAGAACCAGTTGCACTCGTCAGAGCTCACAGCTAATTTTCTTGTTTCGGTTTCCTTTAAATCACCTTTTTAGCATCGAACCATCAAACAAATAGGAAATGAAAAGTTAGCCCAGTAGAAAACTGATACTCTACAGCCATAGTCACATGAATGTGCATTGTGCACACTGAGCATAGTTAGTTCTAGGCATTACTTTGGTTGGTGCAAACAAAATTTAAGTCCTTTGTAAATCTTGACTATAATGAGGTCCAACTAAGTGTTTAGAGAAGCCTTAACAAAGACACTGTGATGAGACCACATTCTAAGAGTTTGCCTCTAATATACAAAAGCACAAAGTCACGTGACTTCAGAAATTATTCTGATAATAAGCAAGCAAGTGAAGGTTAGCCAGCAACAAGCTGCATTGGGTACCACAGTATCAGTGTAGCTTACTTTAGCCAAAAGAAAGCCAGTTGTGGCCAGTGAAGCCAAGCTCAGCTCATGGAAGCCAAACAAACTCCAACCTGAGCTGTCTTTGTTTGTCTTTCTGCTAACACAAAATCGAATCCTGTTTCATGTAGCAGTATAGTTCTTTGAGTGAATGAGGTCTCCTGATTTTGGCAAAATACGTTATCGGCTAACTTTCTTAATTATCAGTAAACATGTCGGTGCAGTGTAGCTGGCTATCCTTATCTTGCTTGCTCCTGTAAATGCTGTTTTTGATAGCATTTACATGCTGTTGCTATTTGGTTAGCTTGCAAAAGTACTTGATTGATTTCATCATCATTTTCAACAGTAAATCACGCAACTGCACAAAGCAAATATGTATGATGGCCAAATTTGCGTCACTCTGTCCTCATCAGAACCTAACGACCTTTCAGATGCAGAAACTATAACATGCCTATTAGTCCATACAGCACATAATGTGGTGTGTGTCGTGTCAGTTTTAGTAGGTACTAACTCACTCGGATACTAATTTGTAAAAGATGCATCCAAACAGAGACAGCAGTATGAGTTCTGTTGACTCAACAGCCATGCATATCATTAGTAATGTTTTTTATTTTCTCTAAATTACAAGACGCTCCTTTAAATAAGTGTAGAATTTCAGAAATGACCAGAAAAAAAAACCCCACACATTTGAACAGTGATAAAATTGCTGTGATAAGCTTTGACAGCTTACATAGACGATGAGAACTCTGAGAATTTATCAGCATTGCTCATTATTTTTAATTTAGGTATTTACAGTTTTTCTTTCTACTCAGTAAATTTTTCCATCCTCCTCTTGTCTCTTTGCAGGCCTCGTCTCTGATGAACAACCCTCAGGTTCAGCAGCTGTAAGTCTGTCTCAGTTCATCTGAAATCCATTCTTCCTCTGTGGTTTGTCAGAGTTAACTTCCTGTCCTATCTTCCAGGATGTCTGGGATGATGTCTGGAGCGTATGGTGGACTGGGAGGTGGGGGTGCTGGAGGGGAGGAGGTGCAGCCCCGCCTCCTGGGGCTGCACCAGGAGCCCCTAGTGCCGCAGCACCTGGAGATTTATCAAGACTGATCCAGGCGTACGTACCTGAGCACAGGGACTGCATTTTAAAGCTGGTGGTGTCAATGAATAACAGGTGATTCTGGCTTTCTGTTTTCTTCTGCAGAGGGCAGCAATTCGCTCAGCAGATGCAGCAGCAGAACCCTGAACTCATCGAACAGCTGAGGAGTCAAATGCGCAATCAGACGCCCAGCTCTGGGAATGAGGAGCAGCCGTGACCCTCGCATAGAGTAAATACACACTGATTCAGTTTAGCACACCACAGGTCTTACTGCTGTTCTTCATCCACAGTGTACGAGATGAGTTTCATCCGGGTTGTGTCACAACCAGTCATGCATGATTGCATAGTTCATGCGACATAGAAAAGCTCAGACAGTGCAGTTATTTAATTCAATCTGTGCAATGTAAGATTTATTTTCCTTTCTTTGCGTTTTTTGGCAACTATCATAAAAATGGAACTGCAGCAACAAAGACATCAAAGTTTAATGTATCCACTATTGTTCCTGATAATGACTTTCAATCCTCTCACTCCCCTGCCTCTCAGGAGTCACAAAGCTGTATCATCCTGTGTTGTCGCTGAACTATTGGGCATATTTACAATCTTACAGTTTGTTCTTAGCACAAACGTAGCTTAAACTTAGCGCGTGTCTGTCCACATGAAACTGAACCATAATCATTGTAATTATTTCCTGTAAATGATTTTCTATCATGTCAGTGATCACTGTCATCAGCAGACTTAACAATAAAATAGAGAGTAAATTTGCTGGAGAGGTGACGGCCTCCTGTGAGGCCCCAGCGTTGGTCATAATGTCTAGGCAAATCTAGCAGTGCCTTCACCTCAAACTCAGAATGAAGTTTTGAATATCTGCCTGTAACAGCAAACATACTGAGGAGGAGGAGGGGGACACTGAAAGCTAGAATTGATGAAGTCATGCAAGGGAATGCACTATAACACACTGATCTACGAGATAAAAGAGATTCTACATATTTTTCACCTTCAGCTGTAAAAACATTCAGTTAAAATATATATCTCTGCCCCGACAGCCTCTGTTTAGTGTGAGTCCTCATAGACAAAGACTAATAATTGAAAGTGCAGCGCGACCATATTGATCGTGTAAGACTTTCACACTCAAGTACAAAAAATGTGTTCTTCAAGACATAAGAAAGATGTTCAGAATTTCATCCTGTAATGTGGAGCTGTGACTTTATTGATTCTCCTTTTGGCAGGTTTTATATTTTTGTTTCGTTGTTTGTTTCAGGTGGGACGGGTTTATGGAGGAGGAGCACGCACTGTCTGACCTGTTTGGGTTTTTTTTTCTGATCTGGATCATAATAACTCGGAGGACTCGAAGGAAGTTCTGTTTTTCCATCTCTGATTAATTCCTGCATGAGAGAGAGAGAGAGAGCACAAGCGAGTCCTCCCTCGTCATTCAGGAGGCACATCACCGAAAACTCCACCCACTTCCTGCGGCTGTGTGGTTTTTAGATCAAACGCAGAATAATCAGAGATGTTCTGATAACATATTGGACACCAGATGTTAAACTGTAGAAACCTGGAAAGTCTTTTCCTCTAAAAACTACACAGTGTACCTTTAAATGCATTTTGTTGTTTTTGATGGGTGTGTCAGAGTATGAGTGTGTGTATGTGTGTGAGGATGAGTGTCAGGGTTAATTTAGTGTAAATGAACTAATAACTCCTCGGTCACACGAAGCTCTGAGGAGGCACCAGGGAGGCTGTTTGAACACAGTTTCAATAAAAAGACCATCTCAACATTTTACTCTTCTCGTCCAAAGTGTGGTTATCTATTTACAACCAGCACAACGTCTGCACCTCCTCTTCTTCAGTGAAGTCTCTTCTCATAGCTGCTCCGGGTTGTAGTGTTGATTTTATTAAAAAAAAAATCACAGGAAGACAAATCAAGAGCCAGGATCAGAAAAAAACAGAAAACACTGGTTCCAAAAGTAGAAGTCCTAGTGGGTCCAGTAAAACACTGGACTCGATGATTTAATATTAAAGTGTCAAATGTAAGATGGGTTGATTTAAAAAAAAATATTGAAAGAAAGATATATTTACAAGAAAACATACAAATTTATGAGGGGAGAAATTATATATATATATATATATGTATATATATATATATATATATATATATATATATATATATATATATACTATTTTTTTTTTAAGTTGAAAGAAATTTAAAAGAACGGAACAAAAAACTGACGCTTATGAGAAGGAAACACTTTTCCTATGACAATAGAAGTAGGAATGGCATAGTTTTGCCATTTCTCATGACTCAAGGGCATAAAAAACAAGGAAGTCCAGTTTATTCAATAACTACTCTTAACCTTATTTCACACCAATCGAAAAATATAACACGGCCGACACAATATTTACCACTTTTGATAACCTTACAGAAATTACACATATATCAAATTTGAATATTTTATAACGGAATATGTGGGGAAAAAAAATGTATGGATAGGAAAAAAATCATACGTATAAATCCGTTAAACCGATCTTCCTTCGGCTCGTCCTTTCAGGGGTCGTGCGTCTCCATCCTCTGTCACGCCAGGACACTTCACTTCACTCTGTTTGTGGACTACGTCATCACGCCCCGGGGGTTTGCGTTGCGCGATGTAAACGCGGAAGTATTATTGTGCACCTGCAGTAGATGAGAGCGGATGTTCTAACAGGTAAACACGGTGTTTGAGTGATATTTGCGGTTTGTCCTGTTGTTTCGGAGCTAAAGCTGCTGTTAGGCGTGAACAGCAAAGGAAAACAACTGCTTTCCCTACCTGAGCGCCACACGTCGGTTTGTTAGCTTCTTAAAGAGGCCCTCTTTAGTCCCCCATGAGCAAATGACAGAAAGCTAATGCTAGCGTCAAGTTAGCCGCTGTTAGGCAGTATTCGCGCGGAAACGGTGTGGTTATATGTGTTATGTAAACTTTCAATTTTGTTTCACACACTAGATGAAACGGGTCCAGAAACGTTTGTTTGTTGGATTAGAAGTTGTGACGCCGGATTACAATAATAGAAACAAATTGATTAGACTTTCAGACGTAAAGCAGGACCCAGATGACTTATTTTGAAATTACTCACCGGAAGTAGCACGTATTCCTGCTTGGTGGTTTGACGTGTTTTTCTCCCGCATCATATTATGTATTAATATAACGATTAAAAAACGGATAAAACCAGTGAGACAAAAAACCGGTGAATGGAGTAATCTCCACAGTGAGAGAGGCTCGCGGTGTTTGTGTTCTGACTAAAGGCAGTAACTGTCAAAGGCGACAACGGCGCGTTTTAATGGCTGCCACTTAACTAATGAAAATCCACCTTCCAGTTACATGTACCAATGAAAATGACCTAACATTCAGATAATTTTTCCCTCAGTAACAGTTTTTCCGAAACGTTATATTTAAGTGTGTAAATTAGATATTTGATAATAGGTAAATTATTAATAGCATGTGTGGTGTCTAAACTCAGGTGTTGTAAGATCTGTCTCTGCCTTAGGTGACCTGCAAAGCCACTGTTTCATATTTGCTATCTTGGTGTTAAGGTCAAGTCAGGTGATAAGTCTCATTGAGCTTGAGATTAAAAAGTAAAATGTGTGGCCAAGAGTGCAGCAGGAATGGCGACAAATGTAACAAAGCAGTTCTATGGAAGGATTTTAGGAAACCACAAAGGACTGAATTAAAATTAATGTAGAACACAAAGTAGGTACAATATCAAAACAGGTTATTTCTTTGTTTTACGTATAACCCCTTTGTAAATCCTGTTAACATCAGCCTGTTTACCAAAATAAGCAATAATAAGATATTAAACACAGAAAACGCATAGAAATGTCAGCAGCACTTTTTTGACAGACTTTTTGGCACAGCACCGGTGATCCAGATTAAGTGGTGAGGATAAAACGGGTGTATCATAGTTTTAGGAGGAAATAAAGACAAACCAGGAAATAAACTCAAAGGGCACCAAAATGGCATTTAACTGTTGGCATTCCCTCACAAAAGAACAATGCAGACTCTGACAAACAACCAGATTAACCTGTGATACATCTGCACCTGGATTCATCCAACCAGATTTTAGCCAGAGACTTCCTGTTCCATGTTCACGACATAAGAGATGACCTCTGCAGCTGTTTTTTGTGTTGCTCCATTACAAAGAAACCATCAAGTAAATTAAATGTCAGCTGGTTTTTATTTTCACTTTACTATACTTCTGATGATTTTATTAGTTTACTCGTAGTGTAAGTTGGGGTGTACATAAAGTGCTCGAAAGTTAATATAAGATTTAATATAAGAGTTAAAATTATATTAATATGCAAAAATATCGACTTCCAGGTGGTGGTAATGCATAAACTCCATATTTTTATATGTTCCCCATAATATATATGGTATAAGTACATAAGATTCTTGACTCATTTAGAAATACAGATACTTGTATTTAAAAAAAAAAACTGGTAGAAGTTGAAATACCAATTCAACTTCTTTACTCAAGTAAAAGTGAAAAATTACAGGCTCTGAATTATTTAAGCTGTGAAATTAAAAAGCAGGTCTTTAAGGGACTTTTCTGTTTTTGTGCAAATCTATCTCATCTGAATCTCATGTCATAATAATAGAATAGTAAAGTTGTATTAATACATGTGAACAGGAGCATTTATTTATATTCTGTTAATCATTCTAATGAATGTACTCAGCTAGAAAACGTGGGTGACTTTGTCTGAACACCCTTATCAGAAAAGCATTGTTCTATAAATGATGCATAACGTGTTTAAAATCGAATTTCAAAAGTAGTTCATCTGTTAAGTGTGTCTGTCATCAAATGTCACGCTCTCCTGTCCCTCATTGTTTTCCCCATGCATTGTATTCACTGTTTGTTTACACTATGAAACAAAATCACATCTCATATTGTACACATGCAACTTCAACCAAGCACCACTCCTATTATTTAGGATAATTAAAAAATTTATTCATTAACAAAGCTGTACTTATTCATTTGAAATGGTGGATTTAATATTGTACTAATGTTTACAATATTGGACCTGCTGACATTTTGTTTATTTCATGGTTTCTTTGTAAGGGAGCGGTACAAAAAACAACTGCAGAGATCATGTGTGATGTATGAAACAGGAAGTCTCTGGCTAAACGCTGGTCAGAATGAATCCAGGTGCCATGTGTCGGGAAAATAATCATGGCAATGAGAACATTTACTGAATTCAATGCCGGTTAACCTGTAACTTCATCTTGCTCAGGGGCTCTGGCTTTGACCTCTGACCCTCCTCTATAAAATGTCAAACTTCTGTATTGCTTTTTAATTGAAAGAAAATCCAAACCTAAAGATGAGAAGTTATTTTATAATAGTTTGCTGTTAGTAATATGTTTAATTTGTCTCTGTTTAGCTGACTTCATGTTACATGAATGTCCTGATACTAAATTAAGCCAAAACTGACTCATTGAGCTAAAAAAGATGAACACCCCAATTAAGGTATAAGAAAGATGTGAAATATATATGGGGGATATTTGTCGGTCAGAATCTTTAGATGCATTTTTCCTACACAGACCAGTGCAACAAGTATGTGTTTATTTCGTGTGTACACTGAAACCAACATCTGCCTGTGTCTCCTCCGCTGAAACCAGCAGAGATGTCCCAGCAGCTCCAGTAAAGTCCATCAGAAGCAGCAGACAGGAGGCGTGTGTGATGACTTTGTGTTCACCGCTCCGTTCGCTCTAGTGTCTCTGAAGCATCAGGATGCAGATCCTGGTGGCCAAGCTGCTTGGCCTGCTGGGCTTGTTCAGCCTTATGCTGGCTGGTGTGCTGGTCCCAGTACGTCTCCTGCTCGTTGACTATGATAAAGCACAGAGATACAGGAGGCCATTGTCTCTGTGCAATTCATTTGGAGGGGGCGTGTTCCTCGCAACATGCTTCAATGCTCTGCTTCCCGCTGTCAGAGATAAGGTAAACACACATCCACTCACCTTGCCCACATACTTTGCATTGGCTTCTTAAAAGTGAAGCCAAACTTTCCAGATGAGTTCATGGGCTCAGTCACTACTTTCAAGCCTTAGTCTGATTAAAAAAAACACAAAGTTCATTTTGTAAATTATGCTTTGTGTTGTCATTGGTATTTCATAGCAACTGCTCCCTCAGGATGTCCTGTTTCAGAACACTAAGATAACGACAAAGTTGAAGTTTTATCTGGCTTACTGTTGTGGTTTTCGTTTTGCGTCTTCAGGTGGTCGATGTGTTCCAGCAGTTGAAGATCAGCAGCGATTATCCTCTGGCTGAAACAATGATGATGCTCGGCTTCTTCCTCACCGTCTTTATAGAGCAGGCTGTCCTCACCTTCAGGAAGGAGAAGCCATCCTTCATCGACCTCGAGACTTTCAACGCCGGCGGCTCCGAGGCCGGCAGCGACTCTGAGTATGATACCCCTTTTATCTCCTCAGCACGGGGCTCACCGAGCAATGGCGGTCACCGCTCCCACGGCCACCACCACGGACACTTCAACCCGGCCGAGCTGGCGGGGGCGGGGCCTCTGCGGCTGGCCAGCTTGGTCCTCGCTCTGTCTGCACACTCCGCATTCGAGGGCCTGGCGCTCGGCCTGCAGGAGGACGGGGCCAAGCTGGGCAGCCTCTTTCTGGGCGTGGCTGTGCACGAGACACTGGCAGCCATCGCCCTTGGGGTGAGCGTAGCTAAGGCATCTCTCGGCATGAAGGACGCCACCAAGCTGGGTGTGACAGTCAGCATGATGATTCCGCTGGGCATGTTGGTGGGAATGGGCATCGAGTCGGCCCAGACGCTGGCGGGCAGCATAGTGTCCGTGGTGCTGCAGGGACTCGCTGCCGGAACCTTCCTGTTTGTTACCTTCTTTGAGATCCTCACCCGAGAGCTGGAGGAGAAACAGGACCGGCTGCTCAAAGTGCTTTTCCTCATCATCGGCTACGCCGCACTCGCTGCTCTCGTCTTCATCAAGTGGTGACAGACACCCAGCGATGCCGAACTATACTAAGAGTTCACTTTAATGAAGGAATCAGTTGTGGGAGGCGGGAACATGTGGCGTTTCTATTCGCAGTGACCGTGGTGTTTTAAACAGAAAATTACTCTAAAATCAGACTTTTGCCCCTAAAGGACGGATGTGTTTATTTATGTGTTTAATAACTAATATCTATAACTGCCTGCAGTGAGACTGCTGCTGCTGCACATCTGGAGCTGTAATATAAGGACACTTCAAATTTCCTTACAGCTACTTTATAGTCTATAATAAACCATTTATGATCTTTGTAGGCTGCTTGGAGATGCTAAACAAAGGGGCTTAAAATGTTTTTAACTTATTTTTATAAGCCTTTCCGTTACAGTGATTGAATCTCGCATTAGAAACTCTGCAGTGGTGTTACAGGTTGAAGGGGACGACTGCTACACAGGGCTAGCGCTGCACTCACAGATATGTGTGGTGTAACCAAAAAGCTCCAGGAATGAGCCTCTAAAATTAAAAAGCCGTCACTGATTTAATATTCACATGTAAGGTCATCTTCTCAGGCACTTCTAGACCATTTTCAAGACAGCTGCTATTTTTAGATTGCTTCATTAAAGATCTGCTAGGTCCTGTTGTACTAAGCTTCCTCTGTCTCCTTCACTGTGTCGACATAAGCCTAAACTGTTTTTAATTTGTGGGAAGCTGAAAAGTGCAAGCAAATCTGGTGGCCTGTTAATGTGGAAAAAGTGGTCAGAACAGGGCTTCCAGGAAGAGATCTAAAAATAGCTGCTCTGCTAAAAACTATCTGGATGTGTCTGAGATGATGACATTGACCAAGAGATTGTTTAATATTAAATAGGGTAGGGTTTTTTGATTTTATGGACCCATTCTCAGGGCTTTTTGGTCATACCTCATAAGGTAGTATGTAATACCTGACTTCTCAGGATTCCATCTCACTGATATTGTTCCTAACATCTAGCATCCTCCCAGTTTTAGGTCATTTGTTTCTATATAATTTCAGGACTAAATGTCAGTTTTTATTTATTACAGACAGGAGTGGTACTTCAGTTTATAAAACACACTACATCCTGGATTGCTCTTCTCCAAACTCAGAGTGAAGTTGAATCTTGCCGCTCCACCCTACATGTAAATTGCCAATACATATGCTTGTCCTCCATTTCTTATTCTCTGTGACATCAGGAAACTGATGTCACTGATGCTGATCAGCTGATTAGCTTTTTCAACATAGTGTGAAGTGAATTTTTCACAAACGTTTTGTGGATACGCATTCACATTTGCGCTTTGTCCAATCTTACTTCCGTCATTCCGCGTCTTTACGTAGACTTTGCATGTAACAAAGTCTATGCAGAGAGAGGGAGAGACTTTAAAGTTGTGATTCTCAAACGATAAATAACCATGAAAAACAACTTTATTTTAGGAAAAAAGTGTTTTCTGATGCTGCTCACTGACCTTTTTTAATTCATCTCCTATCCTTTTTAACCCTCACCCATAAAAGGCTGATGAGCTATTGTTGGGCGGCGCCAACACCCGAGTTTGCAAATACAATAACTCGAGAACAAGGCATCATAGTATTTTGAAATTCATACCACAGGTGCATCTACTAAAATCTTGGATGAGTTTGAATCCCGGTCAGCTTTTCTGAAAATCACCTATGATTTTAAAATTTATGCCATAGGTGGCTATGAGGAGGAGGCTGAGGTGGTGGCCACCGCATTACTTTATATTGTTGATCTTTGGTGTTGCTGAGCTATGAGAACCACTGCTGTAGAGAGAGATTCAGGTTTTGGTAAATTACCAGTCTTTGTTATTCATACAAACTGGGGGACAAACTAAAACATTTGGATGTCAAGAAGATGACAGAGGTGCAGTATCAGCATGCGGGGGTGTTACTGATGATGCAAGCCAAACACGTCCATGTTTATAGTTTTATTTACTATTTATCTACTCATTAACAAGCTAAAGCGTTTAGCTTACAGGACTCAGAAATGGAATCAGATTTGTCCTCAGTAACTCGCCCGCTCCCCTAGCCTAGATGCCAGAGCTGTGAACCAAAGGTGAATCCCAGACATTTTCTATTAGTATGTCAAAGCTCTTCAGTTTCTCTTTTACTCATACTTCTGTTTTTACATTCCTGCTGTGTTCTGAGAAATGCCCACACAAACACACTGGAGCCTTTTAGTGGGATCTGCTTTTTCTTTCTTCATGTGTTCATATTGAGATCTGGATCAGGTTTGTATTTATGATTGTTTTTGCCATCTTGTCTTGGTGTCATTAAAATGTCACATGTTTTGCAAGGTGATTTTTTGTGTGTATTAGTTGGAAATAAACTGATTATTATCTGATACATCCATTTACGGCTGTGTTGCTCCTCTCTAATCAATCTGTCAGAAGCCTGAGTGTTTGTTGGTTCAGTCAGACTGTAGTCTGAACTTGGCCTAGGGCCTGTGCTATGAACCAAGTTTGGCATACCCAGGATATCACCACCATACTTTACTGATAGCAGAGTCGAAAACCAAGAGGTTAAATGCATAATACATGATAAAAGCAACGCAGCTGCACAAAACAAAAAACTGGCTTAGAAATTGTAAACTTCTTGAAGGACATGAGTAGACAAAGGTTAAAGAGGAAATCAGGTGAATGCAGTCATGAAAAACAAAGGACTCTGTCCTGTAAAACCTTCAGTGCACCCTTACTGCTTCCATAGGAAGTAGAGAGCAAATAGGTCTGTGAAGGTTCTCAGTCATCCAGGTCATCGTAGTCAAAGGAGTTTGCAAAGAAAAAGCGTCTGGACTTCTTTAAGTTGCTTGAAGACATTTCACCTCTCATCCGAGAAGCTTCTTCAGTTCTAAGGGACCCTCTGGAACACAAACTTGGAGTAATTGGGACCCTACACCACCGGGCAGAACTTGTTCCCTCTAAGCCTGAAGGGAAAAAGAAGGAACACACACATGTAAAGGAAGCACTGAAAACATGCGGTTATCCGAACTGGGCGTTCATAAAGTCAGCAAAGAGGCACAGAAAAGAAGATCAGACACCAGCGAGGGAGGATAAGAAAGACAGACGCAACAACGTTGTCATCCCCTATGTAGCCGGTGTATCAGAGAAACTCAGGAGAGTTTTCTCCAAGCACGACATCCCAGTGTACTTCAGACCCAGCAACACACTCAGACACAAACTGGTTCACCCGAAAGACAAAACTCCTAAACACAGACTGAACAACGTGGTGTATGCTGTACAGTGCAGCGAGGAATGCCCAGACCTCTACATTGGCGAGACCAAACAGCCACTTCACAAGCGCATGGCACAACATAGAAGAGCCACCTCCACAGGACAAGACTCAGCAGTCCACCTGCATCTTAAGGATAAAGGTCACTCTTTCGAGGATGCCAATGTTCACATATTGGACAGAGAGGACAGATGGTTTGAAAGAGGAGTGAAAGAGGCCATCTATGTCCACTGTGAGCGACCATCTTTGAACAGAGGCGGTGGTTTACGACACCAACTGTCTGCCATCTATAATCCAGTTTTGAGTTCCCTCCCCAGACGCCTTAACGCCCACTCACATCCTGGGCCATCTGACCTCAGGAATTCACATGACAAGGTGGGGCCAGGTTTCACAATGAGCTCACCCGAAACCCTGGCTGATTAGGTCCCGCACCCACTTTCACACCTTGGCGCATGTGATTAGAGGATCACCAGGGGGTCCTTTGTCCCTCTTTGGGGGGATACTCCCACTGGGTTTAAATCTGGGACTCTCGGCCATTTGACCTTAGAACTGAAGAAGCTTCTCGGATGAGAGGTGAAATGTCTTCAAGCAACTCAAAGAAGTCCAGACGCTTTTTCTTTGCAAACTCCTTTGACTAGAGAGCAAATAGCAGCACGATGCTGCTAAGCAAATACACTTGATAACTGATCATCAGCGAGCATGAACGCCTCCATGAAAGCAAAAGTTTTGCCAGTTTGCTGGTCTGGAGCATTCAGCTGTGTGTTAACACACTGCCATAATCTTCCCAGGAGTAGATGTAAATTCAGCCGTAGCTCAGACCGTGCAATGCTCAGAGAAACTGCAAAAAACTGAAGAGCTGCTTCTCAAACTCCACAGGTTAGGGTAGGGTAACCTGGCAGCATCGCTTAGGTTGGCAAAGTTGCATCTGAACAAACACAGATACAGTTACAGACGACCAAAGTGATGTTTGGCTATAATGCAAAACACCACAGTTGATGAAAACCAAGCACAGCGTATGAGCACAAACACCTGCACGTTGACAGTTGATATGAGGTGTAATATCCTCTTAAGTTTATTGTATTAAGAGGATATTGCCTAATAGATGGGGGGTGATTTGGGCTTGTTTTGCAGTCACTGATTCGACCATGAAGTCATCTGTATACTGTGAAGCCATCCCTTTGACCTCCTGTGTCTTAGCCAACCTGCAGAGCTTTCTGACAAAAATCACACTTTTTGAAAACTTCGGCTTAACGCTTTGGTAAAAGAGTGCTGATGCTGACAGGATGGGAGCTAAACAACTGAAACAGGTCAAACCAGTGTGACTTTTTTCCCTTCTCTTCTGTAACAACATTGTGAAATAAAAGAAAAGAAGACTCATCTAAGGAGTTAGAACAGGAAGTGAAAAATTTCTTTAATTACACCACAGTTTACAAAATATCCACTTACCAAAACTGGGAATGCAGCATCAATCTGGCATTCTTAACCTTTGAAGAAGCTTCCTGGCTGTGTGACTGTACTGCAGCGTCCGAGCGATACGGTGAGATGGAATCAGGTAAGAAATGTCTTTATATTTCAATTTACTCACTGAAAAACTGCAAAAACCCTCAAAACAAACAAAAAGAAAAGAAAATCAATTGTCAAAACATGAAGTGGCTCATTAGGTTATAAATGTGTTGCAACATAGTTGCAAATGTGAATTTCGGTTAATTCTGTTTAAAATTCTCCCCCACAGTTAAAAACATTGATGTCTATGAATACCTGTGGGTCAAGAATCAGGACATTGCCGAGCACACGCTGCATACACCGTTTCTACAGCACATGCAGCTTGGAGACCTGCAGGCAGACAACTATGTCAAATTCATAATCCAAGACATCAACTATCTGGTGGTGGTCACAGACATGTTGGATAAGATGAGAAACAAAGTCAAGGTCCCAGAGGACCTCCACAGTTTCATGGAGGATAGGTATGAAAGCTACAAGACGTATGCTGAAAGCACGTTAAAGGAATTTAACCTCAATGTAAGAAACCTTCAGCAACCTCATTTAACATTTCTCTATTTAACTGGAATGTTACTGTTTTAAAGTCATTGCTACAATTTATATTTAACCTGTGTCAATAATTAAATCTACTTGTCACATTCACAGAGTGTGTCAAACATTAACTCAACCCCTGTCATGAAAAAGTACTTGTCTGATTACAAAGACATCATGGAGAATCAGGACCCCATTTACTTCGCCGTGGCTCTGCTTCCCTGCTCCAGGCTGTGGCTGTGGCTAGCCAATCAGCTCAACGAGAACTGCTGCAACGCATACTTCACCTGGAAGATGTCCAACATGTACGGCCACCCAGAACAGCACTATAAAGCGCTGCTCGACAAGTATCTGACCACACCAAAACAGAAGGAACTGGCGAACAAACTCTTCCGCCAGCAAATGAAGAACGAGCATGACTTTTTTGCATCTTCACTTGAATGAAACAGGAGCAGTTAATAATAAAACCTTCTTGCTTTCAACTGGTTAAAGTTAATGTGCCTCTACTGCCCTCTGCTTTTCATATCTAACATAGTGCATGTGAAGAACATACTCTTCTTCACCAGTTCTGGGTTGCGATAAAAACTGAGCTTTGTTCAGTCAGTGCCTTTAGATTTTTATTGCCTTTTCTCACTCAAAGCAAAATGTCTATCTATAAAATGTCCTTTATGGCCGTTACAGCGGGCTGTACACTGTTAACATCTTCATATTGTTAACATTTTGTCTCTGAATTACTGTAATACTCTCTGTTTAAGTTCACAATTAATGAATAAAATATCTGCTGTACTGTGCTTGTTCTTGTATATTAACTAAAGTAGAGTCAAATTTTAATTATATAGCACGTTTCAAGATAAATATCACTAACTGCTTCACAACAAATATGGTAGAACATCAAAACAGAAAGTCACCAAGAAGCAAGTTTAAAAGATGACTTTTTAGCTGCTTTTAAAAGCAATCAGAGTTCCAGGGTCCACTGCTGTTCTCAGCTCAACCCCTAAACCCACAGACAGCAGGTCCTGCTACTGGAAAAACATCTACCAGTATACTCTCATGGGGATTCTACATAATCTAAAACTCCAAGAGCTCCAACTAAAAAACTGCAAAAGCACAAAAACTTTGAGAACTGATTGGCTGATTAGATGTTTGCTAATAAAGTGGCCTCCTGTCTTAAGACAAAATGAAGCCTCTGTGTTGGAAAGGCTTGGGCCTTAAAAAAATGTGAATTTTAAACGTCCAACTAAATAAAGGGAGACTGAACTCTGGAGTAAATATAGTTGTCTTTGACCAACAGGTTCATTAACATTTCCTCCCCTCATGTCACGCTGACCCTGATTTGAGACTTCAAAGTGAAAGCTTAATGAGAGTCCAGCAGCTCTTCCTAAAGCTGAAGGTTCCTCTGACCCATGCTCACCCAGACTCTTTTGCCAAAAGGTGTAAAACCGAAACAACAACAACACGATTGAGTGTAGCAGCAGGACCAGATGCCAAAGGCCTGTGATATTTCCTCCACCTCTTTAAGCCTCTTAGTCCTGTAAGTCTGCCTGGCTGTCCACAGAGCTGCCTTGGCTCTGATCAGTGATCATTTAATCCTTTAGTGGAAAAGGTTGGGTCTCACAGGTTTGTCTGCCTGCCAGCCACACGTATAAACGCTCAGATCTTAGCAGGTATGGAGGAACTTCTGTTACCGAACGTTGAGGAGGAGGTGCGCTCTGACAGCAGTTCGTACGCGCCTGGAAATGCAGGGAGGACGATGGGGGACCAAATTAAGACTTTCCTCCTGAAGACAGTAAAGGGGGACCTGAGGACCGTGAAGAATTTCTTTAAGAGGAATGGGCTGCTCACGCTGTCAGTCATCTCTGTGATCACCGGCTGCACGCTAGGCTTTATGTTGAGAGGAAGTCAGATGTCTTCACAGGTACAGTTCACCTTACAGCAAACAGAATGCCATTAAACTCTCAGCTTCATATTTACGTCACGTCATTATGTCGACTGGACTTCTTCTTACACACTTTCCTTCAAATATCCTGTTAAGTCACCTTTAGTGGTGATGTCAGCCTTCACCTGGCAGGAGCTCACCTTTAAGCTCCTGTATTGATACTGTCCAACACTTTTCCTGTTAATTACTTCTCTCAGCTTTCTGCTGACCCTTTAAACACTCTGTTAGGATGTAAAATTTCAGCTTCTATGTTTACATTTTCCTTTGTAGCTGATAGTAATATTTAAAATAACCTAAAGCTTTGTGTTGATATTTTTATTTCAAATGTCTTTACATTGCCTTTACGTGCCTCGATTTATTGTGATATATCTTTTTAAATTTAAATTTCAGCTTCTGTGTTTATTACTTTTTTTTGTTTGTTTGTTTGTTTGGTTTTGTTTAGTTTTATATTTGTTTTATATATTTTTTGTGGAAATAAATAAAAAGTATACAAAACACACAGTAGCAGAGAGGGATGGAAGAGTTACCAAATTAACAAAAAACTGTAACACAACAAAACAGGAAATAAAAAAGAAGGTAAATTAACAAACTGAAAAAAAACTGCAGAACTTTTGACATTTTAATACAAAGGTTAGAGCCTTCTCCTCCACTTCTCCTAAACTCCAGTGGAGGAGTTTAAGTATCTCGGGGTCTTGTTCACGAGTGACGGGAGCGGGAGCTCGACAGGCGGATTGGTGCTGGGCTGCAGTGATGCGGACGCTGTACCGGTCCATCGTGGCAAGGAGAGAGCTGAGTGTAAAAGCGAAGTTCTCAAATTACCCATCAATCCACGTCTGTACCCTCACCCATGGTCACGAGCTGTTGGTAGAGAAGAACGAGATCGCGGATACAAACTACATTATTTTACTACAGAAATTAGGTCTTCCATTAAATGAAATCATATCTGTTTAATAGTCTCCAGTTTGCATGTAAATGAGAAAGCTCTGCACACAAAAGTTAGTTAAGGAGTCCCCCAGGGTTCTGTGCTGGAACCATTATTGTTTAAATGTCACATACATTATACAAGCTTCCCTTACACAATATCATTAGAAAACACTGCATACATTTTCATTGCTATGTCTTAAAAACACAAAGGCCTGGATTACCTCTAATTTGCTGAATTCAGATAAAACTGGGGTTATTATATTTGGCCCTAAAATATTAGAAACATGGTGTACAACTAAATGTTTGCTCTGAATGACATTACCTAGGCCCCCAGTAACACTTTGAAGAATCTTGGAGTTGCTTATGGCCAGGACATGTCCTTTAACGCACATATTAAAGTAACATGTAGGGCTCTCTTCTATCATTTTTGCAATTTAGTTAGTGCATCACTCAACAACAAACATGTTGTCGTTGAGTGATGCTGAAAACTTAGTTTGCTCTAAAAGCTCCTGGAAAAGTCTTTCAGTTGATGTAGAATACTGCTGTGAGTACTGACAGGGAATTCTCCCATATTGGTTTCTCTTCCTTTGATCCATATTTCAGCCAAAATCGAATTTAAAATCTGAGTGTAAAGACTACGTTGGTAACTGACTGCTGGTGTAAACTGTCACTATATAGATAACAGTGAAACGAACTGAATCAGTTTCCTTGAATTCAGTTCAGTTTTAATTACATAGTGCCAAAAACAGTCACCTCAAGACCCTTTCGCACACCTTGAATGAGATCCAGAGTTCCTTTACGAAGCCTGGTGAACTTTACAGAAGACATCATTATTGTGTCTTCTGTGGTGGTGTTGAGTTTAATTCTTCTGCAGCAGCAAATGGGAGACCCACTAAAAGAGAGGGAAAGATGGATGTAGGAAAATAAATCCTGATTTTAAAAACATTACAGCATTTACATTTCAACAAGGTACCTCTTTATTTACAGAGTCTAAGTCCCTGGAGGGGCCTGAAAAGTGATAATGTGCAGCAACTATACTTCTCCAGCATAGCTAAGTTTGCTATATTCTACAAGAAGAACCAGAATTTTTTTTTTAAAGTGTGACAAACCTGATGAATAATTCACAGGGAATTTGACACAGTCATTACTGTAAACAAGAAAGAAAAAGACAGGCTTCAGGAAAACTGTGAAAGTCCTAGAATGGCCAGGCTAGATCCAGAATGAAACCCACCACACGTCCAGGTCTGAACCCAACAGAGGGGGAGAAATAAAGGATGGTGAAAATTGTTTTTATATGTGATTGATTAGCAACATAGTAATATAGATTGTGCTTCTTATTTTCTAGTTTATATCAATTTTTTCTTGCTCATTGGATTGAAATCCTGAATCCAGTCCCACAACACAACACAAAGCTCAACATCACAACAAAATTTAAAACATGGCCAAAGGGACTTCAAAGAAATCACTGCAGCGATTCTACTGTAGCAACATGAAGAGGTAGAAAGGCTTATCCTTGCTTCTGTTGCCTTACGTTTGGGCTCTGCCTGCTGGCCTGGGGTCAACATGCACTCAGCACTTTAGTTTTGTGTAAATATGCTGTCTGTGCAGCTTGCAAGGAGCCCATGCTGTGTTATAAACGCAGTTGCGTCCGTCCTGGACGCAGTTTGCTTTTCACCATCACGCTTTTGGCCTTTTGTGCATTGAAAGTAAAAGTAGTGTCTATTGCTTCATTTCAAAAGTTTTTTTTTCTTTGCACAGAAATGAAGTCAGCTGGCTGCTGGTAGCTCAGGTCCAAAAAGACAAAGGCATGATTGATGTTTCTTTCTGATCAGATCTTTCTGATCTCCCCATCATGTGGATTTCTGAAGAACCTGTGTAACACAACAACAACATACTTGTAACTGTAACGTGATTATTACATTTCATACAGTAATGTGTTACATTACTGCATTACCCAAATTACTCAGCTGTGACATCACTCTGGGGTGTTGGCTAGCTTCATGATTGCACAGTATCTCTGCAGACGCTTGCAAAAGCCCAAATTTGACAGAATAATGCTGTTTTTCTGTCCTGGATGCAGTTTGCACACTTTTGTCCTTTTATGCTTTCTATATGCAGCAAGCAGATAAGCTTTATAACACAAGTGTCAATATAACTGTAACTGTAGTGTAATTATGGATAACAGTAACAAGTTACTTTATAACATATTAACCCAGCACAGGTATTGTGTTCTGGTCACCACTGTGAAGAACTATATGAACGTTTAAAAAATAAAATTAAACAAATGTCATTTCATAACAAGATTTGTTTTTACATTGTCCATTGAGTTCTTACTGTTAAAAGATGAATATACAAACCAAAGAGAGATAAAAGGGAAAACTAGAGTTTGTACCAGAAACTAATTATCCAGATATGTGATTATAATTCTAAACAGCTGCAGAGCAAAGATGATCAAACTGTTTTGGTCATATTGAGGACAAATATCAAACAGAATATTTCATTTTGTATTTGCAGGAGTTTGAGCATGTTTGGTTGCAAAGCTGAATGTACTAAGCATATTAAATAGCTGTTTTTACATTTCAACCTGATACTCATAGGATTACATATAAATATAGCACCGTGCAGTTTCAGAAATGCAGATATGCAGGATATGCAGTGCCACTTAATTTCAGTCCAACTGTTCTGTTAAGTTTCCATGTTGACAGGAACTTTTCCAAGAAATTTAGAGGCCTGTTAATTCTCTGGAGTACACACTGCAGTTGAAGAAAAACAGTGTCACAGAGCTTTAAGAGCAGCCAGTCCAAATCCACCAACGTTAATCCGTCCATGTAAGAAGTGGCTCAATTTTATTTATATAGCACCAAATCACAACAATAGTCGCCTCAAGGAGCTTTATATTGCACAGCAGCTCGTACAATAATAATAACAATTTCAGAAGACAAAATGAGTTTTTTCATTTATCTACAGTTTTTACATTTCAACCTGATATCATAGGATAAATTCTTAAGCTATTGTTTAACAGTTACTAATTATACACTTCTAATATAATGTTAATAAATAAAACCAACTAGGTTAGAAATGTTCATCTAAAAAGATTACAGTTACAGATGAGAAATAAAACTATTTACATTTATAAATGTAAATATTTGTTGCAAGCATGAGCAGAATGACACCTCTGTGCCTTGTTTCACAAATCAAACAAAGATTTTAAAGTTAACTGAGATTAACTTAATCTGAAAATGTTGATGTGATTTCAGTCTCCATCATTGTCAATCTGTGTGTCTGCAGATTCTGAAAACCCAACGAAACAACTCAGTTATGTGAAGTAAGACTGTGACCTATGAGCACATGCACTTCAGAGCATGTACTTGTTAAAAATAGTTCAGTTTGTGTGTGAACGGTCTTTCCGAGAAGAATTGATCCCTCTCAGCCAGACTACAGTCACCCCCGGGCGATTACAGCTGGACCACTCAGTGACTCTCCTGTTCTTTCTAAGTCAGTCAGTCAAGTTTATTTCTAGAACACATTAAACACAGCTTAAGGAGACCAACATGTCGGTGATATCATAGTGGGCATGGACAAGCTGTTCCTTAAACACTCACTAATTAATTTATTTTAATTTGCCTGCCTGTATCAGGTATATATGTTGGTTTAATTCAAATATGCAAACTTGTTTCCTCAAACATAAATAATAAATAAAATAATGTCAATCCTGCAAACTTATGAGAGAATAGGAAAGTGAAAGACGACTTCTTCATTTTAAGTTAAATGCACTTTATATAAACTTGGTTTTATAAGCAGTTTTATGAAAAATAAACTCAGAAAAAAAACATTATGAATGAGCTGCTTTTTTAGAAAGCTGAGAGTAATCACAGTATTTACATTATGTGTTATGACACAGAGATTTATTCTTGCATCCTTGTGGAATTAACGTTTTTTGTTTTTATTTACTTTTACATACCATTTAGTTTGGTCCTAAACTGAATTTAAAAAGTGAAAGAGAAGAGAACTACAGAAATGATGCAACTAAAGCACGACTGGTCTGTGTCATATCAGCAGACTTTAGAAACACATCCTGACTAACAGTGACTATTTTTAGCTACAGATAGAGATAATACGCCAAGTGGCCAACACTTTGTCAATCCAGCTCCATCATTCTGAAAGATAAATAAACTAAATAATCATAACTAAGTAATTAGGTAACCAAGTATCAATAAAAGGCAGCACTGTGATCATAAATATTGAGGCCGATGAATTCCTTGCTGGAAGCTCCGTTTATGTGGTGCAAACTTTCACAAATCCTTACTGGCTGATAAACTTCTGTCCTTTGTGTTAAATGATTGAACATGAGGCATGATGCCATATTTTAATGGCTGTAAAAAGAAAGATTATTTTATTTTAATTCATATTATTGTTGTTGTTGTTGTTGTTGTTGTTACTGTTTAAATTTGATTTGTCTATAACAGATGAGACAGGATTGAGGACCTGATGTGTTTGATTTCTGATAAATACTCAGTCTCAAATTTTCATCAGAACCTGTTCATAAGAGTTTACAGTCAAGTCAAGTCATCTTTATTTAAATAGCACATTTAAAGGACATCAAGTGTCTGCCAAAGTGCTGAACAGAGGGATGATATAATCAAGTAAAAAGAATTAAAATAGATCAGATGAAAGGATATAACATAACAGTATATAGCTCACTGGCCACTTAATTAGTTACACCTTGATAGTTCCTGTTAGGACCACGTTTTTGCTTTCAGTGCTTCATGAATTCTTTGTGGCATAGATTCAACAAGGTGCTGGAAGGTCCTCAGAGATTTTGGTCCAGATGGACATTATTAGACATTATAGCATCACAAAGTTACCCCAGATTTGTCAGCTCTACATCCATGATTGAAATCTCATGTACCACCATATCCCGATGTTGCTCCACTGGACTGAGATCTGGTGACTGTGGAGGTCGGTCAGGCTGTGGCATGTAAATGATCCTCAGTTGGTACTAAAGCACCAAACGTTTGACAAGAATCTGCTCACGATTACACCTCCACATCCGGTATAAGCTGTTTGTAGGCAGGTTAGAACCATGCTTTCATGCTGTTTACACCAAACTCTAATTCTACCTTCCAAATGTTGCACCGGAAATGAAGACTCATCAGACCAGGCAACATTTTCTCCAATATTCTTTAGTGCCATTTTGGTGAGTCTGTGTGGTTTTGCATTCTTAGCTGCTGCTGTAGCTCATCTGCTTTAAGGCTTGATGTAATTCACATACTTTGGTTGTATTTAGTGGTTATTATATCTTATCATCTTCTGACCTCTGGCAGCAATGAGGCATTTTCAAACAGAGAACTGCTTCTCACTGAATATTTTCTCTATACCTGCCAATTGGTTGAGACTTTTATTAAGGAGCAGCCAAACCGGTGCACCAGACAAAGTGAATGTAAGATAAATGCTTGGATTGAAAATTTGGAAACTGAAATCTCCGTGGAGGATTGGAAACCAGGCTGTGCTGTAACTCTGTGAAAACACATTTCAGACTTGCATGCTAACATTATTTAATGGAAATATATGGAACTCCTGTCAAATTCAATTATCTAAAAACGTCATATCTTTTTAAGCATGGACCCAGAGTTTCTGTATGAACAAATGGCCTGTTGTAATTATCCGTTATGTGAACTGAGTTTATGAAGTTTTCAGTGATTCAGCACGATGTGCGTCATGTCCAGTGTGTCACCCTCTGTGGGTGTATGACCAATCTGTGGCTCCGTCTCTCCATAAAATCTGTCCAAAGTTTTGTTCCAACTAAAAGTTTAAGGCCATGAAACAAAACTTTAGCTTTGTTAATCAATTTCTTTTACATTAACCTCTTGGTTAAAACTGTCAGAGAAATTCATGTGATTCAATTTATCAAATGTAAATGAATGAAATCTGTTTAAACTGTTACACAGAGCTGCATTTCAGACCTTAAATGAACATTTTAGGTCTGACAGATTACAAGTGAAAACCTTTGTTATTTTTAAAAAAGTGATTGTTTTTGTCTCTACAGGCCAAGATCTACTTCTCTTTTCCTGGTGAGCTGCTGATGAGGATGCTGAAGATGCTCATCCTTCCTCTCATCACGTCCAGGTGGGTCAATGTACCAACACACTGTACGACAAAATCACTGCAATCAGAACCATGAGGCTTTACAACAGTCTGCACTCTGTAGGGTGCAGTTAGATTTCCTTAAAGTGGACTGTTTTGCTCAGCTTTGTATTCTTGTACTAGAGTAGCTTTGTATGATTCAAATAATCCATCCAGTCATGCACGTGGGCTTTGAACGCTGTCCTAGGGTGAGAAATAGTCCCAATCAAATAATAATTTTTTATACTGGGCCTTAGTGCAGACCCTAAGTTCATCCTCTGTCTGAAACATTGGAAATAAGCTATTTTAGCTCCTCCCCCTTTAATATAACTTTCTTCTGATAAGATGCTCCTCTCAAACTTCTCGCTGAAGACGCAGGTTAGTGGGGCTTCTGTGTTCACAACCATAGATGCACATTTAAGGATACGACCTTTAGAACAGTCTGAAGCCTGAGTTTGTGGCTTGCAGGGATTACTGATCTCATTATTTGAAACTCTGGCCACATGAACCCACGAGAAGAGAAAAGCCCCCTATAGAACTCTTAGAATTAGAAGGCTGTGATGTTAAATCTCTTGTTTTAACAAAAGCACCTTAAAGGATCATCCCACTTCATTTGAGCCTGCTGTATTTCCTGTGTGTTGTTTTTCTGCAGGTCAGCTTTGCACTCCCCAGAGAGTGTATCTATCTATGACTTTAAACATGAACTGTGCCAGTTGTGGTAAATTATTATTATTATTATTATTATTATTACAGTTATTTTAGTTAAATATGCAGTATTTTACCTGTTTGTTAGGAACAGTCCAGCTTGTGTGTAAATTGTTTTTCCAGGAACAGCAGAGCCTTCTAACTGAGACTGAATCTATCAGCAGGAGTTTTGTTGCAAATCATAGTCGGTGTGTAACCACATATGTTTCCTCACCCACATGGTTAAAGAAAATCCATCAATTATGCGTATAAAGATATCAAACAAAGGCATATTTATTTAACAGCATATTAACAGCATATTTATTTGGAAACTTTTGCTGATACTGATTCTGACACTTATGACACTTATAAGATATATCCAGTCTAGTCCAATGACAGGACTCATGGACTTTATTCATATGAGTGATTTAAAGAATCTCCTCCACAAATTTTCAACTAGAAGCGTAAATCCTCTAAAAGAAAAACAAATGGATAGCTCCACATATTTGGCTTGACACAGACTTTCATGGCCTTCCTCACAAAACCTCAGTGTGATTTGTGTCTCCTCCCAGCATCAAATCTACTTAAGAAGGCCACCCACAAAAACAACTGTGTCCATGGCTTTCTATCAGTAAAATTTCAGTCTTCTCTTAAGTAGTAAGTACAGAATTGTTTTCTAACACCAGAACGGGATTTTGCTGTTAGATATGTCCCCAAACTGGTTTTAAAACAAATAGTCTGAAGAAGCAGCCGAAATCTATTATAGATTTTCTTATTCAGTACCTCTCAGTCAGCACTATGGTACAGTTGTATATCCTCTCTGTTGATGGATCCAGACTATTTTCTAAGTCACCCTCTGTCCTTGCCTTGCTGTGCAGTTTAATGTCGGGTCTATCATCGATGGAGTCAAAGGCATGTTGCCGAATGGGTGTCCTCACCGTCACATACTACCTCTGGACCACCTTCATCGCCGTAGTGGTCGGCATCTTGCTTGTGATCATCATCAAACCAGGTGTGGGGACAGAGATGGAGAGCAACCGGTTGGGTGGCGGGCCTGTCATGACCTCGGCTGATGCCCTCCTCGACCTCATCAGGTGTGACAGGTCAAAAGTCAGCTGGAGACTCTGGAATGGTCCCTGTTATGTGTGTGGTGACAATTGTTCTCTGTGTTTGAAAGAGCAAACTGTAAAAGAAACAGTGAAAGTAAATGCTAAAAAAAGATGACTGCAGATGATGGCAATGTCATGAAACCGCTGTGTAGCAAGCAGGAAGAGGACCCCAATGTAGGACTTGTGAGACAGACTGAACCCAAAACACGGGTTTTATTAGCTGGCAACTGACTGGTTAATAAAAACACAATGACAGAGCAGGGAAGGAGCAAATTGACTGAGAAACTAGGACTAGTGGAAAAACATACAGACAGATGAGCACACAGCATAAAGGATAAAGGAGGACACAACAAAGAACAGAAGCAAACTGAGGGTTTAAATACACATGAGGAGATTAGGACAGAGTGGACACACCTGGGGAACACAGCTGAACAAAATCTAAGTAACAAGCCAGAGGAAGCAAAAACTGAAACACATGAACGTACAAACGTAGTAAAAAAGGGAAATCAGACTATGGGGGAGATAGGACACAGAGAGACGGGACAGACACAGGGACACAGGGACAAAACTGGGGAGACAGAAAAAGGATCAATAAATCAGGAATCAGGAAACTGACAGCACAAAAACCAAGGTCATCATAAGTCCAGGAATGTGAAAATAACACTATAACCAGAAGACTATAATATACAGAATACAGAACAAAAATACAAGATTATCAAAAATACAAAACCAGAATATCCCAAATACCCTCAAAACTCTTGGTCCAAGACTCAGGGACCATGAGAGATTCTATGAACGCTGTATTCAGTGCGCTAAATCTCATATTGTTTTGCTGTGTAGTTCGTAAAAAGTTTCACACTTAACTTGGTGAATGTGCAGAAACTGAATGTGCCAGGCTGTTTCTCTAAATAACAACAAAATTCCCATGAACCTCGGGTACTGCTGCTGTGGAGGAAAACACACATCAAAAGGATAATTCTGGTTTATTTCACTTTGGTACATGTCCTCTGATGGTGCTTGTTGCATCTCTGTGGCCTCTGTGAGATTCGGGGAAACGAGGATTGGCACACAGCAGCATAGAAACGTGCACACAGCTTTACAGTTTGTTTTGAGTATTAGAGATCACCGTCCGGATGCACATCCACTCTGACCTATTCAGCTGAACTGAGGTCAACAAAACGTAGAAAAGACACCAACACACACTCTCTCTTCTTCTCTCACACACACATAAATCCAATTAGAGTCCAGGGCTGATCAGTATATTTTTGGTAATCCTGCAGGGATAAGTGATAGATTAACCGAGTCAGTGGCGGTGCATGATCTCTGCTGTGGCACGTTGGCAGACCAAGCTCTCGTGCCATGTTTGAAAGTCACTCCCATGTTGGAAGGATTAGTTGGATTGTTTACCTCCTGAGGTGATGAACCCCTCCCAGCAAAGGGTGCAGACAGTCATCCTATAGAGGATAAACATGGAAACACTCATATGTTGTAAACATTCATGAGTCATCTGATGATAACAGTTGTCAGCCTACATGTGCTGCCTTTTCTCTCATTAGTATGGCTGAAATATTGAGTTGGATACATTTTGTTGTATGTTTTCACCATATTTAGGAACTATTTAATAACAGCATAATTTAGCCAGTATAAAACATCGACATCTACAGCTTTTCTGTATTTCTAAGTATCTGGTCAGGTATATCAGAGTTTTCCAAAAAAAAAAAAATCAGCCTTCCCAGTTGTGATTGCATTGTAGATGTTCCTGTGAATGCTGTTTCCTAGAGTTACATCTATCCATCCATCCAGTCATTTACTGTAACTTTTCCAGGTCCCCACTTTCCTCTCCTCATCCCCTAATTCATCGCAAAGGCATTTCCAGGCACTTACTAATGTACAACCACTTATCCAAATCAGCCACCAGCAAGGTTATTCTAACTCACAGATAGCTGCAAATTTCTCAAAGGATGATGGCGTCTGACCTCAGTAATTGCAAACTGAAGAAGTACTTCAAACCAGATTTGAAGTATTGTAAGCATGGTGATGAAAGATTGCTTGTTTTATTTCAACCAAGATTCTATCTGAAATCTAAAATACATAATGATCCTGAGCACTCCATGGAATAGCTTATAGGGAGAAAATGGAGGATTATTCATAGCTGATTTAAATCCCTGGAGTTATGTCTTGGGGTGCAAAAAGTCCCAGGTCTGAATCCTGGATGAGCCCCCAATATGTAGAAGAGCCACCCAAGTGGTGCTGCTAAATAAAGTTTATTCCAAAACAAAAAAATAATAAGACCAGAAACGGACAACATGGAGGAATCCTAGGCTCCTCCTATGCAGAAGAGGCAGCGGGTGGGAGGAGTTTGGTTGGGAATTCATCAAATGCTGATGTTCACATGTTGTTGAGGTCGTCCCTCAGTACCTGTATAAAACACCACATGAAACAAAACCACCACATAACACAGTTTTGTTTTGTTTTTTAAAGCTAAGTATGTCATTTGTTTTTCACAGAAACATGGTTCCTTCCAATCTAATTGAGGCCACGTTTCAACAGGTAAGACAACAGAATTGTGTCATTTCTTTAATGCTACAAGCTCGAATCCTGTAACTAAATATGATTTTCTTTCTTTAGTACAAAACAGACCTGATTCCCATCCTCAAAGTCCCAACCAAAACAATTCAGCCCAACTTTGTCTATGTGATCCCTGATGACAATGACCCCAAAGGGCGCATGGTGTACCTCGAGCTGACTCCTCCTCCAGATGTCATATACAAGACAAGTCCAGGCAGCAGCCAGCAGATGAATGTCCTTGGCATCGTTATCTTCTCTGCAACTATGGGTGAGTGGGATCGGGGTTGCAAACATCGTAAATTTTGAAACCTCATCATTAGCGTTTTCACTGCCAACATGTTGGTTTTTGTAACCAGAAATGACCTGATCAGAAATGACCTGATCAGAAATGACCTGATCAAAAATGACCTGTTCATTTCTGACTCTGTTTTTTTCTTTTTCTTTTTGGACACCACTAGAATATGGTTTGCATGATTGACAGTTAAAAATAATCTTTATTCATACTTCTATAGTGTAGCCCCTAAGTTCATCCACCTTGTGAAACAAGCTTTTCCTGCTGTGAGGCCAACATCTCTTTAACTCTTTTCTGCTTGAAAGCCTACTAAGAGTAACCCTTGAATCTTTTTTCTAAACTGAGCAGTTTCTGTCATATCTAAGATATGACAGAAACTGCTATTTTGTTATATAACAAAAAAATGTTATAAGATATTATCTTTATATGACAATATATGGGTCCCAGAACTGAAAAAAAATGTCTGAAACTGAATAATCAGTGCACAGTGAAGTCTATTCTTTTGGCTTGGAGGGATTACTTCTTTTATAATATGTGCATGCGTACGCGCAAGTGTGACAGACAATAAGGAAAACATAATAGTTCCACTTTCAGGTTGTGTGATGAACCAGTCAAGACCAATTTTACTTAATTTATGGGCAAAATCTGTGATAACATTTACAGAGCTGAAGCTTGCATAGACACGCAAGCATAATCAATGTTTATGTGTGCTGCAGGTTTGTTGCTGGGCAGGATGGGAGAGCGAGGAGTCCCACTGATCAATGTCTGTCAGTGCATCAACGAGTGCGTCATGAAGATCATCAACGCTGCTGTTTGGTGAGATGAAAACTCAGAGTACAGTCATACAGTTAGGAATCTGTTAACCCCCACAATAACTTCAAATTGACAATCAAAGACAAACTGATGTGCACACTCTCAGTTTTAATTTGAGGGGTTGAACAATGCCATGCAGAGCCTATGTTACAATTGCAACTTTCTACACCTGTGTTTGAATTAAAAGTGCATGGTTGGCTTTGTAAATAAGCCATGAAAGCTTGTAGTGGTTGATTCATTTGACTTTAC
Organism: Oreochromis niloticus; assembly: GCF_001858045.2. Taxonomy (NCBI): domain Eukaryota; kingdom Metazoa; phylum Chordata; class Actinopteri; order Cichliformes; family Cichlidae; genus Oreochromis; species Oreochromis niloticus. Next base: position 37,155,211 of record NC_031980.2, on the reverse strand, counting down.
TGTTATTCACATTACTGAAAATGAATGTCACTATCCCAACAAAAATTAAACTAAACCACAAAAACAAATCCCACTGGATGAAAAATAGTCACAACAACACATCATTGTATATATTTTTTTATTATATCCTTAACTAGCTGTGTTTTTGTGTTTATATGTGTCGACTGTCAAGACAAATACCGCGAGGAGATTTAAAACTGTAGCAAGGCTTTAAAACCTTAACGCTCAACACAAACAGATGCAGCTCTACGGGTTTTATTCTGTATGCATGTATACACCTAAGTCTGAATCAACCCTCAAAGAATGCTATTGTTGGTGAGATCACACGTGGAGCTAAACCAGAACCATTCTCACCCAACATAACAGGACGTCTATGGAATGATCAAAAAATGGAAGAAGAACAGTCATGAAGTTCCTGAGAAGATGATCTTAAATGGGAGAGGCTGTTTGTTTTTCTACATTTTTCATATGAAAAATATTTTGTGAGTTATTTTAATATAGTAACTCTTTCTTGCAAAACCCCGATCAAATTTTCTAAAATAATGCTCCGTGGACTTCAAGAAATCTATGTTCATAAATCTAAATAAACTAATGAATGTTTATTACTAAAATGTTACCTTAAGCTTCAGAGACAAACGTCACGTTTAGCGCCTATAGGATTCATAATGGTGTTCTGTTCTTCCAGGTATTTTCCATTTGGTATTATCTTTTTGGTGGCGGGGAAGATCCTGGACATGCAGGATCCGAGCACACTGGGGAAGAAGTTGGGCTGGTACGCCGTTACTGTGCTCACCGGGCTCTTTGTTCATGGACTTGTCCTCCTTCCTCTCTTCTACTTCCTTCTCACCAGGAAGAACCCCTTCAGCTATATCCGTGGCCTCCTGCAGGCCATGGTCATCGCCCTGGCAACCTCCTCCAGGTCAGCCCTACTTTAACCTGCTTCCCACGCTTCAGTTAGTTAGTCCTGGAAAGGTTCATAGCAAATATGCTAAACCGTAACTGAGCAAAACAGATTCTCTACTTCATGAGAATCCGAGAGTGAAGCTACGAAACAGAATATGCGCCTATTAATGTTTTATTTGAATGCCACCTGTCCACAGCTCTGCCACACTGCCTATCACCATGAAGTGTTTGTTGGAAAACTGTCATGTGGACCGGCAAATCGCTCGTTTTGTTCTCCCAGTGGGTGCCACTATCAACATGGATGGCACAGCTCTCTATGAGGCAGTGGCAGCCATCTTTATTGCTCAGGTTAATGACTACGAGCTGGACTTTGGCCAATTGGTCACCATCAGGTAAAATGAGACAGATACTTTCACTTTATCTGTATAGAACCAGTTTGTGTGCATGGGGAGACACAGATTATACTCTCCTGTATAGCCAATGGAGCCTTTTAAAACTTTATGAAAATACATAATAAACATTCAAGAAGCCTGCTGTCTGCTCATTTTCTTTCAGTTTTGATCTCTAACTCTCCTCATGTCTCCCCGTCTTCCAGTATCACAGCTACAGCCGCCAGCATTGGAGCAGCTGGGATTCCTCAGGCTGGTCTGGTTACCATGGTAATCGTACTCACATCAGTAGGCCTGCCACCAGATGACATCACACTAATCGTAGCCATTGATTGGATCCTGTAAGTGCTGATTATGGAAAATCACAGGTTTCAAAGGATGGAATCAGGCCTTGGTAAGGTGGTCTTGTGGCATTTTCTATGTCCTTTTCTCTGCAGTGACAGGTTTCGTACCATGATCAACGTTCTTGGTGACGCCCTTGCAGCGGGAATCATTGCGCACCTCTGTCGGAAAGACTTTCCCCTGAGCACAGCAGGAAAGGTAAAAATGATCGACTACACCTGGTAGTTTCCATTTGCCAGCATAAAAGGATTTGCTTGACCGCACTCTTTGAATTGACCGATGCTATGAACAATGGCAAAGTAATCTCTCTTCTTGGAATTGGAATTTGGAAACATTATTTAAATTGGTTAGGTTCCTGGCACCGGTCAGGGCTTTGGAAAGCAGTTTTGATGTCTCTTTGGAATTATCTCATTGTAATGTGATGATGTATGAACCCTGCTTCCAGGTCCAAACTACTCTGTGTTTGTAAGGCTGTTGTGTTTTCGGTATGTTTTAATGCTTTTTATCTTGTTCTGTTTGGACACATTCAATTCATTTGCAATATACCAGTACCACTAGCAGCAAAACAACAGCAGAGAACGATGCTACCACCACCTCACCTTTTACTCCTCAAAACATACCTCTTGTCATTTTGGCCAAATAGGTCAAACTTTGTGTCATCTTACCATTAAACTTTTCTCTAGAAAGTCTCCATGTGGACAAATTTAAGTTGAGGTCCAAGTTCTAAGAGAACCAAGAGAACTTCCCACCATGTGCAACTCTGGAGTTCTCTTTCTTAGATCTTTACTTTTTTCTTTGGACTTTCCCAATCTTCTCAGGATTGGTCAGTCCAGTGAGTGATGTCAAGCAAAACTACAAATCATGTTTATCATGTGAGAAGTTTATAGGCCTTGGCCTTGTCAAGTCAAAAGACACTGTAGAACATGCTGCACCTCTTATTAAAGTATTTAAGTGATTATATGTACATATCAGGCGGGGCCTGTTTCTTCTTGTACTGGCCCAATGTTAGAGATAATCCAAGACTGAAAGATGGATGCTGTACAAGCATCCCGTTCTGGAAAAAGAACAGTTCAAAGAATTAACTGAGAGCCCAAAATGACCATGAAATTTGTTCCTGTGATTAGTGGATATAAACCTTTGACCACAACTGTATATCAGTATGATCCTGTTTTTTAAAAAGATTTTTTTTTAATGCTGTGTAATAGGTTAATATAACAGAACGTAGTGATGTGCAAACTGTTTAGAGTCTGTTTTGAATAGAAAATACTTAAAAACTCTCAACAACAAATTTACTCAACTCATCAGCAAATTTGAAAACATTTGTCTCATCATTGTATTTATGGGACTTTTACCTTTATTAAAGGGTTTTGGCCATGTTCCATTTATATGACTGTCTTTATATGACCAACTTTACTGGAGACAGACCACATATCTCTGTATGTACCTGATGACTATAAAGCTGAGACTGTGACCTGTTACTTCATTCATGTCTCTGAACGTAATCAGATTACAGCAGTAGGTGTGTTCAGATTGGACCAACAACTACACAGGATTAAAGCTCCTACTGTCATCCTGAGCCTCAGACTAGCTCCACCCATTTCTACTGAACTCAGTGCTCCATGTTGCCAGGAAGAACAGTCTGTTAATAGATAGCCACAGTCGTGATAGCCCATCCAGAACCTGTTTCTGTCACAGTCAATTTACGAGCCCTGATCAACATTTCTTGACACAATTTCTTGAGTTGTTTTGGGCATGTTGCTTTAAACACCTCTTTGTGAGAAGGCAGATGTTCTTTTCTGTGTTCTGAATTAAGTTGGAGTTGGTTAATCTAGATTAGCAATGCAACTGGTTTTTAGCTAGCTTGCTGATTAAGCACGCTGTTCTTGCTGCAGTAAGAGGCTAACATGTTTTTGCACTTCGTCTGCAGCCTGTGCCATCCTACGGGACACAGACTCCGCACAAAAACTCCAACACGGTCAATGTGCCAATGACGGAAATGCACACACACAAAGACTGCACGTTTGATTTGACGGGTGATTCGGTGAGCCAGATGAACGCACACACAGTCTACTACAACATCTGCCAGGTGTGAATGGAGAGAGTGGAGCAACTCACCTTACAAAGGTCCACCTGGGTCCGTGAGACCTCATAGTGCCATCTGAACAGGATTGTTAAGAAGAGATTAATTCTATACAGGAACCTCCTTCTTGGTGTCAGCTTGATTAAGCTAACTTGAGGTGGAGGTGGCCAAAACTGGACTGAAGCTTATTTCGGAGCTTCTCTTGCTCATCAAGGACAAGAAATGTGGGAGGTAATACATTTCAACAGCCTCTATTGTTCTCATTTTCAGCACTCCAGCAACCCCTCAGCTTATCTGTTGTCTCAAAAAAGCTTTTGTCTCTTTAAGGCCTGGGCATGAGCCCAAGTTCATCTGATTACGCGTCTTCTGGAAGCCTGCAGAGGGGCAGCACCCAGTGCTCGTGAACTTGCAGCACAGAGCAGTCTGAAGCTGGCACTTTTTGTTCACTGGGATTACTTTTACATTTAAGACATCAGAGATTGCAGCAGTGAATACAGGACAGAAAACAAGAAAAAGCAGATAGGGTCCTTTTAAAAGAAGCCCTCCAGTTACATGGATTGCAGGCTTTATTGCATTGGCTTATTTTGGTCCACTGTGGCTGAAACAAATGGGTTTGTGTTGCTGTGCGAATCATAGCCACCATGTGGTTAGAATGACTGGGTATCACATGTCATGAATTAACGCCACCTAAATGTCAAACTATTGTTTTTATTATTATTGTATGTAACTGCAGGTAAAATGAGTTTTCCTTTCAGGATAAGTTCATTTTATTCCGGGTTCACATAAGAAATCCAGTTCCTGATGTTGCCACTGGCAAGACACCGAACTGTGATCTGATTGGCTGATGCTCAGTGGGCACACAGGTTAAGGGTTAAAGTGTAATGAACAAATCCAAGTGCTCTTCATCTTGTAGAGTCAACCTTCTTCTGATTCCTTTGTATACAGTAGCATGCTGGCATGCGTTCTCACTGACTTCATGCAAAGTCGAGGTGCATTATTTTCTTCTTTTAGTTTTTTTTTCACTTGAATATTGCAAGGTAAACAAAGTGCTGTAGGGATTTGTGGAATTTTGTCGATGACAGTTGCAGCTAATGTGAACAGATTTTAATTCAGTCCTGGGTCTACTAAACATTCAGAATTGGTTACTTTCAGGGGCCTCTGGAGCCACAAAACCAACTTTCTGTTAAGCCCCGGAGATTTGAAGAGCACCACATAAATAAGTGCTCTCAATTTACTAATTCACTTTTAAGGATTACTGAAAGGAGCTCTGCGTAATTTATAGAAAAATCAGCATTATGGGGCTCAAGTTTGTGCATAGCTGATGCTCACACTCCATCCTCAGTGACAAAACGTAGTTGACAAAGCTTTTCTGAACCACTAAGATGCACTGTATGTGCTATATGTCTTCTATGTAATACAACAACTCATGTCATCTGAGTTGACGTGATGAAGCTACCAATACTGGCTAAGTGCTGAATGACGTCATTGACATCTCTTGTAGCTCAAGAGATGTCCACAAAATTTGATCTGATACAACCAACAGTTGCAAGGGAAAAATTTGGATATCAGCTACAAATTGAAAGGTTGGTGGTTGGATCTCCATCTGCTCCAGTCTATATGTCAAATATCCTTGGGCAAGTTGCTCTCTGATGCATCCATCTGAGTATGAATGCGTGTGAATGTTAGATAGAAAGCACTTACATAGAAAAAGCATAGAAAAAAGTGCTTGTGTGAATCAGTGTGAATGGATAAAATAGGTCACACAGAGGGTGCTGTACCAAAAGCCTCCTTGTGATGGCTTTGGTTGCTAGCAGACTACCCATAGTTTGTTACCCATAGTTTGCATGTAAGACATGAGATTATATGCAAACACTCAAAAGCTGCTCCCCAGATGGTAGTCAAACTGTAAAAACTGCAACACAAGCCAGAAATGGAGAATAACTGCCTTTAACGCAAAAGTTACGCCTCAGCACTACAATCAATACGTTTCAACACACCCAACTCTATAAAATACATATATCTATATTAAATTAAAAGCACAACAATAAGTAATTGGTATGTAGAAATTGGTGTTCTGAGAGCACAACATTTTCAGTTGCATGTTGTGTTTGTTGTTGTGTTTATCTTCACAATAATATTTCCAGATCCAAATGTCAAAAATTCATTAATCTGAACAATATGGATCCCTGGAAATTTTGACACAATAATAGTGTTATTAATGTTTTCTAATTATGTACTATTACTTATTTCTTTAACCTTTCCATTACTTCTTAGTTGTGTATATTACCTTGAGTTTGGGAGTCTGTACTGAAAATAAGAATAGAACGAAAGATTTGTATGTTGCATGAATTGATGTTCAGTGGTTGGGATACAGCTCTTTAAACTACTTGAAGTGCCCCTGAATGTCTCTGTTTTAAAGTAGCTTCTTTTTTTTGGTTGAGTTAAATGTGAAAATGTAGACCTGCCTTAATCTACAGTTGTGGTAAGAAGTTACATACAATACATCATAGGGATAAATCCAGCACCAGTAACTTAAAGAACTAAGTTACTACATGTATATACAGTATTGATTCTATATATAAACGTCTAGAGCCAATTCTTATTTTTTTTTAAGTAATTAAAGGCATATAATGTTCAATCACTCCACCCTGGGAAAAGAACAGCTCAAAAAACCATTGAAAGCTCGGTGTTACCATGGCATTAATGCCCATGATGAGTGAATGTAAACTTCAGGCCACAACTGTAAATACTGTTAACCTCAATGTTCTTCTGCCAACACACACCATCAGCCCAACAAACGTTAGCATTTCCAACTTTTACTGAAGTTTTACTGAAATTTTGTCTTCATCAAAATGCATCTTGTATATACAGTATGACACTTGTGTTTGTTTGTTTTTTATATGGTGTGTTATTTGTCATTTATGTTTGTTTGTTTTTTTAAATAAATACATGTTAATATATACATAAATTCTTTTTCATGAAGATATTTCTGCACATATGCCAAAGTGAGTCAGAAATATCCTGCAATGAATGGAAAGCCAGAACTTCCAAACTTGCAGAACTTGACCTCCATCTATCTTTTTTGACGTGTTCGGGGTCAGGTTACAGGGGCAGCAACCTAGCAAAGGTTGCAATTGAGTACAGCCTCAGTGTGCATGGGGTCGTTTTGGCTATGGAGCTGAAAGTCCAGTGATCTCATTTTTATGTAACACAAACAACACAGCAAATGAAAACATTGAGGAGGTGCTATACCTGCTGCTAAACTGATGGTAAACATGTGCACTTCATCATGTTGCTTTGTGTGAAGACATTTCTCTCGTGTGCGTTCAAAAAGGGCAGTTTTGATTTTTGTGAAGGAGTTGCTCCTTCGTGCCACTGACTGACCTATCGGCAGCACGCAGTCTGTTGATGTCACATTTTCAGTGGCGTGCATCACTTGAAACCCCAGAGCAGTAGGCACTAAAAAAGTACCAGGTACCAGGTGCTACCAAATAATGGAAAGCCCTAAAAACCGAACTGAGTCAAGCCGGGCCAGTAGGTACTAGTGGAACAGGGCTATAGAAAGGCCGGCCACCCTTTGAAGAAAGCTCATCTCCACCTTTCAGTATCGACATGTCCTTCCAGTCACTACCCACAACTTGTGACCGTAGGTTTTGATTTGATATACCTTTATTAGTCCCACAAGGGGAAATTTCATAGGTGAGCGTAGGGACATAATTGTCTTTTACCTTTTATTTTGTTCATAAAAATTATAAACTTGGTGATGAAGGGCAGCTATGGCAGAGTCCAGTACCCAATACTTATTGTTCAACTCATTGTTGACAATGCGGCCCAAGCTCTTGCAATGGTTGTACTCTGACTAAATGGCTTGTGGGAAAAAGTCAGACAACCCATACAGCCAAAGCATCTCACAAAGGAGGGATGCAAATGATCACCTTCTCTTCACAAAGTTCACAAAACCCATGGGAAAACCCAGATGCACCCTCAAATATCTTTGAAAGGACAGAGACCTGATCCAGCATTCTGTAACCAGGATGAAAACCACTATGTTTCTCCTGAATCTGAGGTGAGACTAACGGATGAAGTCAGCAGGACCCCACTCACACTATACACTGTGTGAGTAGAGGACTGCCTTCTCTTACTAAGTTGCCCGACAGCGTGCCAGAATCTCTTTGTGGCAGATTGAAAAATGCAGCCATGGAAAACTTGCCAAATATTTATCTGCCAATGTCAAACGGCTCAAACACAACGGCTGATTCAAGAATGGGATGCCATCTATATGACCAAGCTGGTGACCAGCATGAGGAGATGCCAGGCTGTTTTGCCTGTGTATGGTTCTTCCACGTGCTACTGAGACTATTGTTTATTAAATAAATGAATTGTTAAATTGCTTGTTTCTGCAGATTTCAATAATCTAATCCAATAAACACAAAAGTCACAAACAACTCCACAGCAGAATAATCTGTTTGGCAATGGAAGTTTTTCATGGGTGCAACCCACTCAACCCTGCTGCTCAACCCACCAGTGGATTTTTCTTACAAATGTAGCACAATTTAAGGGGAAATAAACAGGATTTCCAATGATCTAAGCATTGTTACAATAAATGAACAATTTACCAAGTGCGATTTTTCCTTTGTTTTTGTGCTGAACTTAGCAGTGCAAATAGTTGCCATCATAAGATGGATACACTGCGGTCATAAAGACATGCCATGAGTGACAACAAAACCAAGGTAGGCTGTGGCGTTTAAACAATAATGCATTAGTTTGCTGCCACATGATTGCAGAATATATAACAGTTTACCTAACAGTATACCTAATAAAGTGGCCAGCCGGTGTACAATGAATTAAGGTTTTAGTAGAACACTGATAGTAATTGCACGGTTTTTTTAGTGTTTAGCTTGGAGAGTAAAGGGACATCATTGCTGCAGCTCGCTACTGCAGTTATTTTTACCTGCACAAAGCACTGCAGTCATTAATCCAATAAAGCAAGCGTGAGGGCCACGGGACTGAATCCCTCCAACAACACGCAACTGCAGGTGCCTTAGCTAATAATCCACCACAGATTAAAGGTACTATGCAGACTTAATTAGTTTGGGAAGAACAACAGTGATTAGGCAGGCTTACCAGGGGGCCTCTTAGCTTTGCAAGTTTCACTTAGCATGCAAATCTTTCAGAGCAGATGGGCACGTCGTAAAATGACCTGATGTTCAGAGGTTTTAGCTTAGCAATAATTAAATGAAATTAAATGACTAAGATGCCAAGCCTTGTTGCAACTCTGTAACTCAAGATGAGACTTCTAGCAAGATAACGAGATTGGTCACTGGTATGATTGCTGTCCAAGTTTTGAATTTACAATGCAGCCTGCAGGGGGCACTAGAGGAACAGAGACTGAAATGCACAAAGGACTGAATCCAGTCAAATCAGATCGTTGTTTGGTTGGAAACACCAGTGTGGAATAGAGTCAGTGCAGGTTTTACAAAGTATGAAACAGGAATGAACATTTATAAAAGAGTATGTTCTAATAATAGAATCAGTTTGGCTTCTTGCAAAATCTTAATCGTCCTGAAAAAAACATTATTGCGTCTGGACTTGCTGAAGCATTAAAAAGTGTACTGCTGGATGAAACTGAAAAGCATAAAAGCATAGTATAAAATCTGGAATTAAAAGGTCATTGATTTCTATTGTTTTCTAAAGTGTTGTAATTTCATTTTTGACCATTTTCCTTCCTTATATAAAGGAAATTAGGTAAGAAGGTGGATACAAAAGCTAAGTTTAGCATAAAGACTTTAAAAGCACCTCATTATACCCCAGCAGTTGTATAATATGTTTAATCTGTACAACTGTAGAGGGCCAGGAGTGACAAAATTAATTAATTAAAAACGCCATTAAATAATTAATAAAATGATTCATTAATTAATTAAAATTAGAATTAATTAATTAAATAAATATTCCAATAATTAATTACATGCCCATTCATTTGATTTAAATATTTAAAAAACACTTTGTATTTAACTTTTGACACATTTAATTATTTATTAATTTATGGGGGGTTTTTTATTCATTTTGCCACTTCTGACCCTCCATATTCAACAAACGTATACAAATAATTAGTTTTGCATGTAACCCTGTGAATAATGCACATATTTAACTTTTATTCGTATTGCTTGTAACAGTTGAAATCATTTTATATGTGGTAACTTTTTTAATGAAATAAAACATAAAAATATTGAAAGTAGACAGAAATAATCAAAGTACGAGGCTCTGATGTGAGAATGTATTCACACCAGGTTTATTATGCTTATTCAGGATTTTACCAATACACATTTTTCATTAAAAAAATGGGGATAGTGTCCTGCCTTTCACACGTCTTCCTTCTCTGTTTTACTGTTTTTGTCTTTGTCATCACATCTACCTGTTTCCAGGAGAGTATTTTGTGTTCAGTTCAGTTCACGTCAGTTCAGTTTCATTTTATTCACAACAACAGTCACTTCGAGGTGCTTAATACTTAAAGGTAAGGATGCTTCAGTCTTAGAGATAAACTGAAACAATCACACTCTCCTGTCTGAAGGAAAAACTCAGAGCCATCTGGAAACACCAATATGCTGATACACAGCAGGGTTTGACTTCTAACCACAGCAGTATTGTAATTTCTACTCAAAAATGTAACATATTGCACATAATTCATTCCGTTTTTGTAAAAGTACTTTAGTAGCTACTCTCTCTGCAACATGGCCTGATATGTATTGTTGTATAATTTCACAATATACACCTCTGGCCCTGCCGGGAGACCCAAACCTTATCCTAATGTAGACACAAACAAGAGCTCTCTGTTAATATTTAAGTTGTAACTCAAAGCAAACGGCAAAATTCAATTTACACTTTTTTCTATGCTTAAGTACTTTCCATCTAACCGATTAATAAATGACTTGCTTTACCTCCTGACCTACAGCCACCCCAATAACATGTAAGCATGCCATCTCTGCAGGTATTTAGAAATAGTTGATGTCATGTCAGCAGCAGCCTTTTCATAAAATAATAATTTAGGTTAATATGGTAGAACTTTGGTAAGGCAGTGGGGTCGAAAGCTGCACTATCGCCTCTCAGCAAAAAGGCCCGGTGTATAAATCCATTGGTTTGTGTTTGGAGTTTGTCTGCATGAGTTCCAGATACATGCATGGGGTTAGGTTACCTGGTTGTCCTAAACTGACCATAGATGTGAATGTTTGTCTCTCTGTGTTAGTCCAGCAATAGATTGGCAACCTGACGGGAGAGGTTGGTCTGTTTGAACAGCTAATAGCAGACGTACAGACAAACAGTTTTTATAGTTTTTGTTAATTTCACTCTTATTTTTATCTGTTTCTATCACATTATGTATTTATTTATCACATTATAGGATATAAAAGGTTCAGAATAGTTTCATAATAAAACAGTACAAACACAATCACAGAGACATTCTCTACAGTCTCTTTACACATCTGCAGCAAAACTTGCCCAGGCCGGTTGTATTGGCAAATAAAAAACACAGATCAAAATAAAGACTTTAGTTGGTTTTGTACGCACAAAATATTCTTTCAATTTTCATTAATTTCTTGTTTATAGTCTAGATCCCAAACACCCAACACATTCTTTTCCCATGTCAAATACAGGTCATTCTCATTCCTGGGCTGTAGCATAATGAATATTTATTAAAGCAGCAGGTGTGTTTCAGTTATGCACAAGGTGTCCTTTGGCATTTGTCATTCCTCAGTGTAAAGGGTCACATTTTATCCAGAGTCACAAGCCCAAACCAAGTAGCTTTTGGAGCAGGCAGGTGAAAACAAAACAGCAAGTGGGATGAAAGGCTGGAAAAGGTCCCGCAAACAGGACGCAAACTTCAGTCTCCTGGCTGATAAACATGCAACGCAGGCATCAGGAGGTCGGGGAGATTAGTCAGCCAGGAGAGTGGGGCTCAGTGACAAATGTACTTGGATAGCTTTAGAAATACATTAGGCTTTCACAGCATTAACTCACTTTTTAATTAGCATGTTAGAAAACTATGCTTACTTTCAGGCGTCCTTTACAAGGCTTCACACTGGACAGCTTCGAGGCTGGCTGACTGATTTCACTGACCAAAGAACACCTTGCACATGATATGCTAATGAAACATTTTCACATTACAAAAAATATATCTGTTCATGTAATGTTTTGACTAATTCAGATCTTTTTGGTGAATTTTAAATTCTGTTTAGTAGAAAGGCAGCAACAGAAACGCTGAGCGCTACATAAAAATGACAAAACTGAGTTTCAGAGTCTAAAATTTAAATAGGGCGTTACACGAGGTAGTATTTCAACTGCCTCCTGGAGCCCAACATCGATGCGTTCACCCACTGTACAAACCTCAGATTCACAGCTCAAACCTATAAATTCACAGTGTAAACGCAGCATCCCCCACTTTCTCAACAAATGGTTTTATTAATCATCAAAGTCTGCAAAAGGAGGAAACCAGAGGCTCTCCTTCCTCTCCGATTTGCTTTGCGCTGCTTTTCTTTCCTGATGCTGTAGGACTTTTTTTATCCAGCAGATCTGACCAGCAGCCAAAGCTATCATGCAGACCTGCTCAAGGAAACACACAAAAGGTCAGAAACTGCTGTCAGTGTCATTCAGCAACGTGATGACTTCAGAGGGTTTTTTGCAGCCAAATGCTCACAAGTGTTACCTCGAGCAGCAGCAGGCCGGCGGTCAGACCAGCCACCAGAAGCAGATTGTGTTTGGCCCACCAGACAATTTTATCCAGGCAGCCGATGGTGAATATGTCCTGACGGGCCAGTTTCTCCTCCAGCTGCTGCATCCCATAACCACACATGGTGTTCAGTACAGTCTGCAAAAGAAAGAAAACACACAGAAGCTGTTTAAGGTAACACAAAAAGGGCTTCGATGCACTGAACACCAGCATGGACAAGCAGTTAGTCTGTGCTTGCCACAGCATGGCATGGATTCAACGTTCACCTGTAAGAAAATCAAAAGTTTCAGCTCATCCTGTCCCATCAAACAGGATGTGAGCTGAACTGGAAACAGCCAGTGCTGCCTCTCAGCCTCCGAGTAGACACACCTATGGTATCAATTTTACAATCCTATTTCAAGGTCAAGGTCTTGTCCTATCAATTTTCAAATTTATACCATAGATGTGTCTTGGGTGATCTTTTTTGACTTTCCTAAGAATGCCTCCAGTGCTAGCTCTCCACAAGGAAGCTGCCTAAAAGGTGCACCTTAAAGGATCTGCAGCTACTGAAAAGAGCAAGCATAAAGGGAGTAACGACTTTTAGGTGGTAAATAATTTCAGATCACACAAACACAGTGGCTGTCGTGCTCATGGCCAGTGTTGGGTGATGTGATGACGCTTAGATTAAGTCACTGAATTCCACTTTCATACCAACAGTATATGATTTAGTGCAGCGATCCCCAACCCCCGGGCCAAGGACCGATACCGGTCCGTGAGTCGTTTGGTACCGGGTCGCGAGAGTTGAGGCTCGGGTGTGAAGTTTATGGTTTTCAGGGTTTTTATCGTTAACTCGGTTTCCCTGGGTCTTTTCCTGTGTTGTAGTCAGAGATGGGCAGTAACGCGTTACAAGTAACGCCTTACTGTAATCCGATTACTTTTTCAAGTAACGAGTAAAGTAAGGGATTACTATTGCAAAAAAGGTAATTAGATTACTGTTACTTTCCCATAAGCACGCTGCGTTACTGCGTTACTAAAACCGTGATTTTTTGCGAGAACGTCTCATGACAGTGACGTAAGCGAGTGCGACGTCCGTGACAACAGCTGTGTGCAGATCAACAATGGATAATATATCGAGTCCGGAGAGAGTATGAGCGTGCAGTGTTTAAAGCGTGGAAGTACTGACCTTACTTTGAGTTTGATTCCGTAAAAAGTGACAAAAACATTAGTGTCCGCTGTGCGTGGGAAGAAAACTTCTTTTTACAGCGAAAAAACCCCTAAACGTCCGAGCAAGCGCTGAGCACGCTACCACATAATGGGAAATTCACAGACAAACTCACGGCTTCTTCCACTGACCGCTGCGGCACACCTGCACCAGGACAAACATCCGCCAGCTAGACAGGTGAAAATAGAGCAACAGGACCGCTGAGTCTTTGATTTTATTTATTTTCTGCTGTGTTTCACTTGCATCTATTTGAAAGACTGAGTGTAAACACAAAAAAATATTTTATGTGCTGGAATGTGCAGAAAATAGGTTTAAATGTTAAACAAATTTCTTCCAGTCAGAGAATGTTGCATATAATTTAATTTTTGCTTGATGCATAAAGTTAAAAGATTAAAACTAATAAAACAAGTTTTAAAAAGAGACGTTTCCATTCGATTACATTTTGTATGATGGATTATGCAGAAAAAGTAGAATTGGGCTGAAAGATCTATCGCTTTATCACCTATTCAGGTTGTAAATCGTGTTTTTAAAAAGTAACTAAGTAACTAAGCAATTAATTACTTTTGAAAATAAGTAATCAGTAAAGTAACGGGATTACCTTTTGGGGGAAGTAATCAGTAATTAGTTACTGATTACTTTTTTCAAGTAACTTGACCAACACTGGTTGTAGTCGTGTGTCTTATTTTGAAAGAAATATTTACGTGTTACCATAGCGACCAGAGAGCATTAAGGGGCAGAGAGGAGGATGTTACTCTCAATGTTGTTGGCAGATTTCAGGAGGACGCTGCTAATAAAGTTACACAATTACACAGTGAATTCACATTTATTATTATATTTACAAAACACCACCGTTTTTGTTTTGGTCGTTCATTTTATTTTGTTGTATTTATCTGCGACACCTTAAAGGCCGGTCTGTGAAAATACTGTCTGACATTAACCGTCCGTGGAGCAAAACAGGTTGGGGACCACTGATTTAGTGTAAAGACAATATAAAGCATACTGTTAGTGAAGGAAAGGGAAATCAGCCAAGCTCACGAAACATCTGCTTACATCTTGTTGAATTCAGTTGTGTAAATCCACAAAGACCAGCAGGTCAGCTGATCACAGCCTGTACACAAAGAAAATCTGCTGGAGTTCACATTAGAAATTATTGTCAGTTGTGACTCTTTTGCCCACGCTGAGCCACTACAGCTGATCGTAGGGTTCGCCCACTGTTTAGACGAAGAGGAAAACTTACCATTGACAATGAAGGCATTATAGAGGCCACTGAAAAAGTCACTCCTTGTGTCCTACATAACGAATTTAGATTTGAACATTTGTATTATCATGTGTAATATTATTTTATTATTATTATATTAACACAGCATAGGGTTCAATTGCTTTTGCATAAACATTCATGGTAGAACTGTCCGTTTTTTTTAGAACTGCTACTTTTTACTTTCCTGCTTTGAGAACATTTCAGAGCTTTTTCACATGTACTTGGGTAAAGAAGGAGATTCAGTACTTCAGCTTTTACTAGAGTAGTTTTTTTTAACAGTATCTGTATTTCTACTTAAGTAAAGAATGGAACAGCCTTGGTACACCTGAGTCATCACACCCAAACATATCCAGGCCTGGCTCACTGACTGGTTCTGACCTGGTTCTGCAAGCGAATGCAGCAGGAGAAGGGAACTCCACAGGCCTCCAGACTCGGGTTGGTGTCCGAACACTTAAAGTAGGCGTTACGGGACCAGTTTTTATAGCTTTCAACTCCACAGCACTGGAACTGCAATCACAGTGAAGCAGAAGCACAGTCATTACAACAGTAAAAAAGAAAGAACAAAAAAGATTACTGAGCCTTAAAACCCGTCTCCACCTTCTTCTGGATGAAGTCAATGGCGTTCTCCAGGTCTTGGTCCTCCCTGTATCGTTCAATTGCCTTCATCATCAGCCTCTCGGTTCTCTCCATCACCTGAATAACAAGAGAACTGTCATGTTGGTTTGTTTACTTCTTCAGTTTAGTACGATTTTTCGATGTCCTGTTACCGTATCAGTGAAAAAGTATCCCACGAATGCCGCTGCGATCTGCAAGAGTAAAATGGCCACCAGGAGTCCCAAAAACTGCGGGACAAATAGCAGCTGATCAGAACAGACGGCCAGAGTGAGTCAGAACAAGATAAAAACCAGCGAACCGACATACCATCTTCAGCAGGCAGATGGTGTTACGCAGCGCCCCGAAACATCCGAGGAACGTGATGAGGAACATCACAGAGCCGACGACGATCAACAGAAGAGCGGGATCAACCGTCAGGGTGTCAACCACATCTATACACACACATATACACACACACAGTATATGTTTGTGGATATAATGGATTTCCAGGACCCTTGTCCTGACTTAAACATGATCATAACATGGACCCGAAACCCAAGTCCTTGAAAAATCTCTTTTAAGGTCTTTCCAAAAGTGAAGATATGGCTAAATGTCCTTCGTTACCTTTTGTTAACAGAACTTACCCCGACTTAAACCTGATTACAAAACGACCCTGGAACCCAAAAAGTCATTTTGGGAATCCTGGAAAAGTCCTTCCCAAAGTCTGCCTCAATGTTTTGACCGGGTCTAAATCCCAATTGTTTTCCAGAGGTTAGTGAACGAGCCAACACTCACCTCACCATCAGTGATAACACAAGAGCAAGTAAAAGTTGAAACATGTCTGAATAACTTTGTGTGGCTCATCTTCAGGAATGTGATCAAGGTTTGTTTTGATTACCCGACATGCATACACAGTCGTTATTCCAGGACATTCCACCGACTTGGAGACTTTCACAATCCATAAAACAAATCTTTGCTTAATTAGGTCGAATCTTCACAAAGTGACTGTGTGGACAGATTTTATTCCGCTGGCGTAAGTAATTAATATTTTACATATCAAGAGACTGGCAGGGTCTGTACTCGTTACGCTCTCACGCTGTTTCCATGACAACCTGACCAACTTCCTCCCACTGTCCAAAACATGGAAGGTGATTCTAAATTGGCCACATGTATGAATCTGAGTGTCAATGGTTGTCAGACTCTCTGTGTTGTACCTGCAGTAGACTGGCAACCTGTCCAGGTCGTAGCCTGGCTCCACCCACCCCATGACTCTGAGCTGGATGAGCAGGAAAAATCTAGAGATAGCTACCAGATATCTATATGTGAGAATTAGACAAAACAAACAAAGCCGAGATAAACTATGAACATGGTGAGAGAGAATTTACTGAACAGTGTTTGTCACTTAAGAGTTTTTCCTCTTTGCCACAGATGAGAACAAACCTTCATACGATCTTGACTGTGCACAATAACGATAACATTCAGACAAAATGCAGAGAAATGAGGCTGAAATTCCTTTCATTTTTTTAATAATGCCAAGAAAAAATAAATAATTGAAAGTGGGCTAACCTAACCTACCTTTCTCTCTGGCGATCTTAGCATAGATCCCCACTGCTATAAGTATGGCACTCACAACCTGCAAAGTCACAGAGAAACACAGATTTCATTAAAGCAGAGGAACAGCTGTAACTAGCTCTACTGTCACTGGGCTTGGAATTAACATCATTTTCATTTCTGTGACTGTGGATGAGACGGAGCCGACCTGGAAATGACGACATGAACACCTAGATTTGCATCCTGATTGGGTCTTATCAGTCACACAAAGCATGAGCATTACAGTTCAGCTGACATATTATATCTACTGTGATTTCATCTTTGCTGTGTGAGATTTCCTTTCACATTGTTGTGCCTTCCTCTGGCGATGGATATCACACTCACAGTGCCTCCCGAGTATGCCACCATATTTACTTTGAAACAATGTTTCCCCTGCTTTATGTTCCATCTCACTATTGGTCCAAGAAAATACATTTCTGCTCTTACTTTCTGCTATTGTTCTTCCTCTGTAGTATTTTCTATTGCTTCCTGTTTACCAGCACACACATTCTCACCATACACGAAAAGGCATTTAGTATAAATAGAGATTATCTCTGAAACTGTTCTAACAATACTTGACAGAACAGAGATGATATTTATTTGAAAACATTGTCTTAAATATAAAGTGTATCAGTGTGGTTGTTATCCGGGCCCTTCACACAGCCCCCCAGTTCATCCTCTCTTTGAAACAACCCATTCTGGCCTCCTCTTTCTTTAAACGCCTCCCTTAGAGCCCACTTTCATTTTGATTGGCCAGTTTCTGGAAGTCTGCCCGGGAGCAAGCTACAGCTTCTAGGGCTGAAAAATGAAGCCACTGTGGAAGCATCAAAACCTGCAGTTCCTCTAAAGGCCACTTGGATAACTATGAAAAAATTATATTAAATCTTATAATAAAGTTTGCACTGTTAAGATGTGGCTTCTTTAGCTGACAGCTAAATACTAACAGTGTTCAGCTGTGATAACAGACCAGGAAGAAAGTGTGTGCTCCGGGTTTGTTGAGTGAAGTTCTGCTTCATGTCATTTAGCCCTGAGTAGCAGATATCTGCTAGCATGGTGGTAATGTCCATCTCTAACACGTGACATATGAAAAACAACTGGTTATTTTTACAGACGGTCTCCTTTGTTACTTTCTGTACACGCCATCTTTCTGGCCTTCATGGGAAAGAAGCCCGCCCTGCTAGAGATTGATGATTTTTTTACCTCTGAGATAACTTTTTGGAGGGAGTTTTTCTTAATCTTATTATTTCATATTGACAAAAATCTTTGTCTTTTTTCTTTCCCCTCCCACACGTGGAACCAGTTCTGTTTACATTATATATGCTTCCCTTAGGCAACATCATTTGAAGGCACAGCATAGATTTTTATTGCTGTGCAGATGATACCCAGTTTTATCTATTCATGAAGCCAAATGACCAAAAACACCAATTAGTTAAACTACAGTAATGTCCCAGCTGGGTGAACCTCCAACTCTGAGGTCATGGCCCTCACCCAGAAAAGGGTGAAGTACCCACTCTGGGTCAGGGAAAAGTTCTGCCCTAAGTGGGGAGTTTAAGGATCTCTGGGTCTTGTTCACAGGTGAGTAGAGACGGATTGGAGCTTCGGCTGCAGTGATGCAGACACTGTACCAGTCCATCATGGCAAGGAGAGAGCAGAGTGTAAAAGCAAAGCTCTCGATTTACTGGATGATCTATGGTCCTTCCCTCACCTATGGTCACGAGCTCTGGGCAGTGACCGAAAGAACAAAATCACAGATACAAGCAGTGGAAATGAGCGTTCTCTGAATGGTGGCTGGCCTTTCCATTGCAGAAAGGATGAGGAGCTTAGCCATCTGGGAGCCGCCGCTCTGGCCCTACAAGTCTTAGAAACCAGACACTTACTTTAGGTGGCATTGGCTTGGCTTCCAGTAGCACAGTGACGAATGTTGGAGTTGTTGAATATTTGTGCACATTAAACAGTGTAGGACTGCTTTCATGCATTTGCGCAATATCTTAAAAGTTGGAAACATCCTGTCTCAGAGTGGCGCTGAAAAAGTAGCTCATGGATTTATTACTTCTAGATTGGACTATTGTAGTTTATTATTATCAAGCTGCCCTAAAAACTCACTGATCCAAAATGCTGCAGTAAGGGTAGTAACAGGGACTAGAGAGAGAGCATATTTCTCTGATATTGGCTTTTCCTCACTGGCTCCCTGTTAAGTCCAACATATCTTAATAAAGTCAGCGGGATTAATGAGTTAATATTAAATATTAAAATGCTGTTTGTAGCTCATCTTCTTCCTCTGTTATGGTGCAACTGAGGCATTTAACTCACTATTATGCAACAGGTTTACTACTATCACGCACTAATGAATGTATGACGCTACATTTTTTAAACAATAAATTGTTCAAACTGGGAGAGACTCACCCAAAAGAAGTAGCAGAAGATGAACAAGGTGTACTTAACGCCTCGGTATCCTCTCATGTCCTCTCAGCAGTGCTGTTGTTCTGTCAGACTCTCGGAGGTTTGTGATCCACTGACGAGACTAAAGCAGGACATGTGTCGGCCTGCTGATGCATTCCTGCTGCTGAGGGAGGAGGCATCTGTCACTTTCTAACCACATCACATCTACTGTGTCTCACCTGTTTTTGAGACGGCCCCTTCTATTTATGAGTTGATGTCTCCAAATAATCTTTAACTTTTGTGAATTCAGTGAACTTCTGTAGAATCACAGCTCTGCGATTTCAAAGAAAGAGACATAGCAGGAGAGTTAGCTCATATCATCCATCTGTGTCACGCCGATTTCCCTGTGGATTTCCTTCCTTCCTCAACAAATTAGTTAAAATAACTTTTCCCCACTCACTTCATTCATTATGTTAAGTGTTCTGTTACAACTGGCTCATGAGATGCAATATAAAATCAAGAGTTCGTGTTTTTTTTGTTTGTTTGTTTGTTTTTTGGAAACATGGGGTTTATTTGTTCGTGATTCTTATGGACAGCTGAGGGTATGATCAGGATGCTGACTCAAAGTAGAGCTGGGACTACTCCATATCAAAAGAAGCAGCTAGAATGCCCCCTGCACACCTGCTAGGTGAGGTGATTTGGGCACACCACACCCTGCTGCACACTCAGGACACGGGCTGAAGAGATTATGTAATAGTAAATGGACTTTTTCTGTGCTTTTTTTGAGGTTAGGATACTTTGACTGCAGCACCGAGGGTGTGAACCACCTACCTTCCAATTAAACCTCCTGCTCTACAGTCATAGATTTAAAAAGAAATACCAGCTCATCAAAGTTCAAATTAACAGGTAATGTGCATATCTAGAGCGAAAGATAAAGGCTGGCAAGAACATCTGGACACATCTGGCAGTTAAACCCATCACCCAAAGCCACAGTATTGCTAGTAAGGGTTCATACAATTGTGATTATTCACAAAGTGGTTTCATTGTGAGCTTTGCAAACAAAACTGTGTGCAGAACAGCAGGGCTCCCAGATTTCATTTAAAACTAGAATATATTTGTCCAGATTTGTGTTTTTAATCATGTATTTCTGTCTTTTCAGAACTCCCACAGCAACACGCCTGTAAGGAAGAGAAAGTTCTCGCTTCTCACCTGTATGACCAGGAAAGAAACTCCAGTCTGAAATAGGAGGTCCCAGAGAGTCCACACAAACGGGAAGCCATATTTCTGCAATTTTTTGAGAAAGAAATTTGGTGAAAGCAATAAACTGATATGCTGCATTCAAACACACAAAGATCTCATCAGATGTTCAAAACATCAGAAAAGATTCTGGTGTAACTCTGAACTACGAGCCGAGATGAGAACCCACATAAGTGAGAAGGCTCACCCACGTGACACATGTGGGAAAAGATTTACCCTCAGGAGTAACTTGACTGTCCTCATGATAACTCACACATACGGAGTCATATTGCAGACACATATGTAAGAAAACATTATTTGAAGTTAATTTTAAAAAGATTTATTAATACATTTTACAAGATCTGGGTCTCATCTGTGTCACACCACACATTCAGTCCGAAGTGGTTAAATTGTCAAATGATCATTCTTAGGAATATGGATTGTTATTTTAAAAGGTACCTATTTTAAATGAATTTATTTAAAATAGTTTCAAGCCCTCTAAAATTCACTAAAGCGATGAACAAATTTCAAACAAACAACTGCTATAATCTTACGTTCAAAACATGAAGTTGTGGGGCTGAAAGGCGTTTTTGTGTAATACCCGTTTAGACCACAGGGTGGTGCAGTGACTCAAAGTAACCTAGAACCAGGCAAGTCAAAAAAAACACTTAATTGAGAACTTTTACGTTGCCTATTATAAGGCATCATAAAAAGCACAAACCGCTGAGTAAAACCATGTGCTGAGTTGTGAGTGCTTTAATATTTAACATTTATGGTTCAGTACCCACTGAAAGGTTTATGCCATGTTTTTCTTGTTTGAGTTATTAATGTAATTTGATTTTTACTACAGTTATTCAGCAGCTGGAACCTGACAGGGCCTGGTGACTGCAACCGATAAAATAAAAATGGCACAGAAAAAAAATACTTTGTGAACGTGCTGTTTCATACAAACACGCTCAGTCGTCCAGGGTGAATGGTCCAGTCAAGCTGTGGCCTAATAATGCAAATTTCGTTCTGTAAGTGATTTTTAATGCAAATTTGGTGGATCCTGTAAAGCCTGTTAGCGCCACTATTTATTTAATTATTTATTTCCCGGTCTCGAGTACAGTTTTGGTATTTGGGACGTCACAGCGCCACAGGCCACTATACGGCACCCGCCATTTTGATTTCAGGCATGAAGTCGCTGCGAATATAAAGCAGCAGTTTTCCGATAGCAGTCACCTTCAGTTTTGGCAGTTAGCTGTTTTTATACGTACATGGGTGTTTCTCTGGTGTTGTAACTACGATTTCAACGTCCAGTTTCAAGTCGTTTTAAGCGGATCGGGTCAAGGGAGTCCTGGCCTGCCGTAAATCCCTAACGGGCCAATCAGCATGCATTAGAAGAAGATTAACTTTTTAATGGCCAAAATCTGCTTCCGTGCAGGAAAACTAAAGGATACGAGTCTTGTTTTATTTACCCTTTCGTCGAATAATAATATATAGTTATTGTATGTGTGTAAGGTGTCTTAAAGCAAGAAAAACAATTATAACTTTAGCTGTTTAGCGCCATTGAGTTTACCTCCCGTGCGCCCTCTGCTGTGCTACCGGCTGAACTGCAGTAAGTATTAGGAAGTGGTGCGGCTCTGGGTCCACCATGAAAAAAAACTAAAGTGATTTATAAACATTGAGCGACAAATATAAAAAGGACGTGTCGCTCAAAACTTCCTGATTGGGGAACTCGTGATGACTTCTAAGAAACCCGCTGATACGATAGTTTTCGGAGAACTTTCCAAATTTCCCTAAATTATTTAAATATGACTGAACTGTCAGTGGAAACAAGGAAATTAAAGGTTTTTCCTGAGTCCCTCCTCCTCTGTCTCATGTAGTAGCTTGTTTGTTTAAAGATCAGCACACGGCGGAGTAAAACCACATCGATCACGCAAATGATCACTTTAAACAGACCCATCGGATCAATAACTCGGTGAGTGACTGAGCGACATGGATGCGAACTGCCGGGACTGGATGTCAGCCTTACCTGAAGAGCTGTGGGACATTCCTCTCACACACCTGGCCATTCCAGGTACATTCGCACATTTGACTCCTTTAGGATTCCTCGTGAATTTATAGAAGAGCAGCGCAGCCGATAGTCATGTAGTTGGTGTATTTCTGTGTTTAAATATGTTGACAGTCACCTGAAGCTTTAAGTCGATTTAAACACAAAAATATCAAAAGCATCAGTGTTAAAATATAGGAATTATCTACCAATGGAAAATAACTAAGTACATTTACCTAGTATTAAAGTAATACCTGGGAATACTTTATTTTAGAAGTATTTATTCTACTTCATTTCATTATAAGATATTTATTGTCTGTTTTTAAGTCACTGAATGGGTTAGCCCTGCCTCACCTTTCTGGTTTTCAAACTATGCACACTCCCAAAAGATCATTGTGGTCAGCTGACTAGATGCTTCTGGCCTTTACTGAGAAGCAGATTAAAGTATGGATCGGACCTTTGTTGTAGCGACACTGAACCCTGGAACAGCTGGCTTCAAAGTTGGACCTCACCAGCCACCACCTCGCCATCTTCATTTAAACCTGACTGAGCCTTTACATGTATCATTTCATTGCTCCTGTTGTTTTATTCTTTCAGTTTTACAAAACTGAAAGAATTGACTTGATGTGGGCAGTTAGACCTGGTCAGCCTGACCTTTGGGGCTCTCCTCTCACTGGGAACATTGTTTTTGATGAATTAATTACATTTATCTGGTATTATTTTTATATTTTTACTCACAAATACAACATTACGTACATATTTTACACTCTGGTATTGTTACTTTCACTGAAGTAAATGATCTTTTTTTACCACTGGACAACAATTCAGACTGCGATTGTTACAGTTACACAAAACAATCATGATCACACACAGACACAGTAAACAAAGAAGTAAGAATTTTTTGAAGCAACTTGCGCCACAAACCAGTTTCTTTACTTTTAAAACTTGAATGTGTTCCTGTAGGAAGCCACGATGCCATGAGTTACTGCCTGGACATAAACTCCCCGTTGGTCAGGGCTGAGTCGGACGTTTTCCGGCTCCTGGATGGAGTTTTTAGCTGCTTCACAAGGCCAGCCATTTTTAGATGGGCTACCACACAGGTAGGCACTGAAAGTACAACTAAGCAACTGTGCTGTCACTATGTTGGCAAAGGTGTGAGGACAACTAAGAAGTTAGTGCCATGGGTGCTGAGACAAGACGGTCCAAAGTTTAAACAGGTTTTTTGCTCTTCTTAATATACATATTTTTAAAAGTTGTCGGCTGCAGACAGAAATACTGTAAGTTGATGATAGAAAGCAAAAATGAGAAGAAATACATTTAAACACTCCACAGATTTAAAGGAACTGTGAGCTTTCACATATGAGTAGTCATGTGATCCAGTGTTACTGTAAAAATATTGATTGTAGTACAATAAAGTTTGTAAAGAAATGCTGTTTATATGCCAAAAAAGCTCTTAACTAGTCAGTCTTATCAGAGTAGTGTGCTTTGTAAATGTATTTACAGACCAGGGATCAGTAGCCAAGGTATAACAAAAAATTAGCTGAACTAATCGAGAAAAAGAAAGAAAGTACACCGATACACTGTTTTTCACAGTTACTGCTGCTATAGGAAATAAAAGGCCAAGTGCCTGCCAGGTGCGAGCTAATCAAATGAACTTTATTAACTGAGCATCAACATGCGTGAGTAGCTCTGTAAAAGCAGAAGTTTTGACAGTTTCCTGGTCTGGAACATGCAGGTGTGTGTTGACAAGTGCTGACAGATTATTCCTAAGTTAAAAACATGCAAAACAGCTGCCAACAGCTGGACATCCCTTCAAATTTCCGTCAGTGTCAAACCCTGCAATGTTCAGAGAAACTACAGAAAGCCCAAGAGCTGCATCTCACACTCAACAGGCCTCAGTTAGCATGTTAATCGTTAAAGTTCATGAAAATAAATTAGAAAAATGCTGAAGGCTGTGGGTTGTTTGGGAGGGTTGCAGGGGAAACCTTCTTCTCTCCTATAAGAATACGGCAAAGCTGCATCTGAACAAACCACAAGACTTCTGGAACAGCGTCCTTGGGAGACCAAAGCGGAGATATTGGGTCATGATGCACATCATGCCAACTGTCAGGCACGGTGGTGGAGGGGTGATGACTTGGGCTCTAGTTATTACTTCATATTACTATATTAATAAATAATGATGATGAAGGTGTTTTTTATAAAATACAGAATCATGGCTGAGCTTAGTTTTTCACAGGACTGCAAAGAGTCTAGTTTACTAGACAACAGCATTAACAGCTGAACTAGATAAAAAAAATATATATATATATATAAATAACTAGATAAAAAGAACTATTGATTAAAAATATATTATTTGTATCTAAACGCAAATGATAAATAGTGTAAATTGGTCATGATGTAGGAAATGAGTGTTAAATAAAGTACTTTGCATGTGGTTGAAACAGGTAAGCTGGATGTAACCATGTAGTGCAAGCCAAAACTAGTCAGTCGAAAAATTGTTTTAAATGAATGTACGCAAAAATGGGAGGTGGTGTTGATGAAGAGGTGATTGAATCCAGGACTTTCAGGGGTACATCTGATGAAACTGTTGAGCTATCACTGGTTTCAGTGACTCCTCCATTAGGAAATAATGTGTACCTCTTTCCTTTCAGGATAAAACCATTGAAGAACAGCTTTCAATGGGGATTCGGTACTTTGACCTCCGTGTTGCACACAAACCAAACGACTCATCCAGCGACTTGTACTTCACACACGTCATATACACTCATGTGACAGTCCTGGTGAGTTTAGCGCTTTCACCTGACAGTTTCTGTGCTATTATAAAAAACAAATCACAACTGCACCATTTTCTTCTGCTACACCTAAATAGACCTCATTTTTCTTGAATTAAATTTATTTGAGATGCAACAGAAATTCTTTTAAACAATATTAGTATTTACCGGCTCATTGTTATGAGTCTGGTACAGATTTTATCAGGCAAAATTACAAATCTCAGTTTTTGCTGGAGTTCTTTGAATGTCAGCTTATTTTGAAGTGGAGACTGCTACAAAGAGCTTAAAGGGTTCAGTTTACTTTTAAAAGTGTAAGTTTGGCTCTTCTAGTAGTTACAGTGAGTATCCTGTTTAACAGGAAACACTTGAGTCTGTTGCTGCTTGGCTCGAGGCTCACCCAAAGGAGATCGTTATCCTCGCTTGCAGCCATTTTGAAGGAATGGATGACAAATGCCATGAATCATTCATTTGGTCCCTGAAGAAACTGTTTGGCTCTAAGCTGTGTCCCCAGAAGGTGAGCTTGTCTCTCTGCACAGGTGATTTATGGTACAAAAAATGTATGGTACACCGTGACTTAAGAGTGTCCCGCTGGTCCTCCACAGGAATCGGCGCTGACCTTGCGGAGTCTGTGGGCGTCTGGTTACCAGGTCATCCTCTCCTATGAATGCCAGCTTGCAGTGAGACATCAGGAGCTGTGGCCTCCCATCCCTTACTGGTGGGCCAACCAGCGCAGAGCACATGGAGTCATGACTTACTTGGACTGGCACAAAGACCTGGGACGTCCAGGTGAGTTTGGACTGTAGAGATTAGACATGTATGCGCTTCATCAGCTAAAAACTCCGTTTTCTTTCCTCAGAGGGCTTCTTCGTGTCCGGCCTGAACCTGACAGCTGACAGATGTTACATCGCCAAGAACCAGAAGGAATCCCTGCGGACGCTCACCTACAGCAACTGGGAGTATTTGAGGACATGGCTTGAGGAACAGCTTCCCGGATCAGACGCCAGGAGCCTCAACATCATTGCGGGAGACTTTGTGGGTTCACTGCCGCTCTGCTCTGCGGTGATTGCACTGAACCAAAAACTTTGCTGGAAGAACTCCAGCCAGATGAAAAAGCATTATTAGCCACACCAAACCTCATTTCCTGTGTTCCTCGATGTCTCGCAGTTTACATGAATTTTTTGTCTCCACTAAGACTTGAAAGAACTGTTACTTATGTCTGCCTCAACATCAATTCATGAGGGCATTTTATGCTTATTACAACCTTTTTATTCCTATACTCAACTAGAGTAGCTTTAGGAACCCCCTCAGTTTACCATAAAAACAAGCTGTTTTAGCCCCTCCCCCTTTAGCCAACTTTCTTCGGACTGGCTGCCACTCGCAAACAGAAGGTTTTCACAGCAGGTGTGTGTAGAAAGAGAAGACGAAACTCTGAAACTGAGCATTTAGAGCCATCTGAAGCTTGGCTTTTATCTCTCATGGGTTATTTGTGCATCGGAATCTTTGTGCAATTTGAGTTTTTACAAGAAAACATTGTAACAGATTTGTATCATTATATATTTTAATATACTGTACAGTAAACACAGTCTTTTCTTTAACTGAGGTACAGTCCGTTTTTACTTCTGCCATCACGCCCTTCCTCCCTTCTCATCTGCTTCCAAACAGTTTCTTGTAGCGCCCATGAGCAGCGGTGCCGATGATGACCTTGACAACGGCCGAACCTTCGTCTGCATTCACCTGCACGTCCTGAACAGTGGCCTCTTTGTACAGCCAGCTGTGGAAAAGCATACACATGTTACCACACGTGCTCCATTGATCCAAACGATACACTGACACAGACAATCCCACCTTAACTGAGGAGAGCTCAGGTTAACTGTGAGATCTAAAATTTGTTTCCCCGTAGCCTTTAAGATCTCCTCCTCCACTGCTTCCTTCAGCTGTTCCAAGCCCCTCCCCTCCAGGGCTGATATAGGCAGAGCAGCGGGCTCTGCAGACTCGTAACTGAGAGACAAACATAGCAAAACAGGTCAGAAATATGATGTCAGCCATAATACCAATAATAACATGAAAACAGTTTCTCTCCATATTTACACCATCACTTCACTTTCTTATAGTGCATTATAAGCAGGTCCTGATGGAAGTTACTGTATATGTCTGCTGATGATAGTGGTAGGTGAGCTGGCGTGGGATTTCTGTCCTTACTTGGTGATGAGATCAGTTTTATTGTGGACCTCTATCATGGAGTTCATCAGCCTGTCGGGGATTTGCAGGTTCTTCAGGACATTCAGCACGTTCACCTTCTGATTTGCTGTCTCTGGATGGCTGATGTCTCTAACATGAATCAGAAGATCCTGAAATGATGACAAACACAGCCACAGTCTCCGGTTTTAAAATGTGCAACTTTACAGCAGTTAGAAGACGTTAAAAGTCGGCTCGGCCCCTTAGGGTTTTTATTCAGGGGTGAATTTAAATGTAATTAAAGCTTACGATGGTGTGGCTGCTTCGACTGACACGAACAGTTAACCAAACACACACAAGCGCACCAAAACTGGACAACAGAGAAGTGGAAACAAATGTCTTGATGTCGGCTGCGACATTCAGAGGTTAGGGACAGAATTTGGTCTGAACAAAATGAAAGCATCCTCCTGCCCTGTATCAACAGCCTGAACGGTTTCATTTTTTACGCCAAGTTTAGATTTTTATGTTAGATCACTAAAATGTTGTTCACACCTCGTTTTAGTTCTTAGTTTTACTCCTGCAGCAAATATTTGATGAACCCCGGTTTGCTACGTACCGAGTGTTTAATATCTTCCAGGGTGGCAGAGAATGAATCGATGAGCTGGTGGGGCAGCTGGGACAGGAAGCCGATGGTGTCCACATACAGAACGGTCATGTGACTCGGCAGCTGGCCAGCATGGACGGTAACATCCAGTGTCGCGAAAAGCTGGTTTCTGGGCTGGAGGCCGGTGTCCCCCGTCAGAGCTTTGATCAGAGTCGTTTTTCCTGGACACATGAAATCAGAAGGAATGTGTCACCGTTGTGGATGCCTTTAAAATTTAACACTTTATATGAAAACAATTTGCTTTTTTACTGGTCTTCTACGTTTCCAGCCTCTCACCACAGTTGGTGTATCCCAACACTGAGACGACAGGGAACTCCCTGTGTTTACGCTGAGATCGCAGGAGGTGCCTCTTTTTCCGAAGTTTTTCCAGCGCCAAGCGGATCTTTATCTCCCGCTCTTTCAACAGCCTCTGCTGGATCTCGTACAGCGTCTCACCTGAAAGGACCACAGACTTTATATCATCATTTTTCAGCAGTGCACAAGCTTTCTGCTCACTGCTCATCACTGATACAAAAACACAGCCACTGTAGGAACGCCTAATGCTCACTTCCTATTTTGCAAAGAGACTGTATATAAAAGATGGACTTAGCCACCATGATATTACAAAGTGGTCGATAAGATTGATTGTGAAGCCAATTGTGTTTCAAGCTGAAGCTCAAACCAGACCTGACGAGTGAGGAATAGCTCTGACTTAGGCTACGTTCACACTGCAGGTCTTAATGCTCAATTCTGATTTTTTGATCAAATCCGATTTTTTTTGTCTGCTTGTTCAGACTACAAATAAAATGCGACAGCAAACGCGCTCTAGTGTGAACGCTCAAAGCGGCCCGCATGCACAAAAGAAGACGTCACACACAACGCGCTCTGTTTAGACCCAGAGCAAACAGTGTTGTTTGACTGACTCTGACTGTTTCCCAATTTTGCTCTAAGTTATAAAGTTATTTTGTTATTTACATATGGCCTAATAATGATCCTTATTGCTGTTTTAGAGGAGCGGTGCTTCAAAGGATAGTCGCAGATTTCTGTCAGAATCTGCAGATTATACAGTACAAATAAAATGTTCACGTTGTCTTCCCAACAGTTTCACTAACATCTACACTGGATGGCCAGGAAGCGTTCACGATGTCTTCTCCGGCGCTGATAATCGGCGTCTGTCTCGTGTCAGTGACGTAAAAGACAGATTTAATGCGACATGACCGTTCACACAGCAGTCGCTTTCTAAAACATCGGATATGTATCGGATTCAGGACCACATACGAAGGTGACCCAGATCGGATTTGAAAATATCGGATTTGTGCCGTTCACACTGTCATACCATGATTGGATATGGGTCGCATAGGGTCAAAAAAGTCGGATTTGATGCGCTTTCGCCTGCAGTGTGAACGTAGCCTAAGAAACTGAGAGACACTGCAGAGGAGCCGCCCCCTACTGGCCGTTAGAAAGACTGCAAAGTATGGGAATAAGATGTATGCCTCAATAATGGCACGAACATATAACTGTATCACATCCAAATTGAAGAAAACTGATCATATATTATTGAAATTGTCCTGGCATGGTTTGTGAAGTAGAAGGTAGCTCCGTGGTGTAGTGGTTACCACTTTCACCTTACATGTGATAGCTCCTCAGACTGGGAGCAGATGCACACCCAGCTTCAGGGGTGTAAAATCTGTGCCATCCACTGTGGCAACCCTTTGAGAAATGACACCTATATATGGCTGTGAAGGCGACGCCGTGTTAATGCATTTGCTGTGGCACTGTCCTGTAGTCAGGCTGTTTTGGGTGGAACTAGAAAACTGTCACATACTCTTAATACTGATAGTAAACCTTGTCTGAAAACTTTGATACTAGGTGTAAAACTGTCTATACTTAAAAAGCTTTATGAGTTATTTTAATGAACTGGAAACAATATAAATTAAGTTCTTTGAATGTGGATAATTGGTGTAAGGGCTTTATGGACTCCAGATATTATGTCCATGTTTTATATACAGTATTGGTAACAACCAATCATAAAGAGACATCTATAATCACAGGTAGACTCGTTTCCACTGTGGATGCTGCATTACCTGATCCGCCGATGTATCTCGATCCTCCGCCCTGTTGATCCAAGTTTGCCATTTCATTTTTCAGCCGTGATCTGCCATAAATGTACCAAATGTGACTTAACACTGATAGGAAGGCATCATCATGTCAGACTGAAACATTTTACAACCCACCCACAGGTAGCAGTGTAAGGTACCTTAACAGAGGGATCTCTGCCAGTGAGATCTGAAGCTTGGCTTCTTTGGTTCTGGCGTTGCAGCGGAAAATGTGGAGGACTACTGAGTATCTGTCAAAGACTTTGACCCCCCAGACTTCCTCAAACTCCCTCTAAACAGAAATTAGTAAGAAAAATAAAGAAGAAGAAAAAGAATCATCAACAAAAGAAACCTTTCATCCAACACAGCCAGAGTTTTCAGACATGCTCACCTCAGACAAAGGAGACAGACGCTCCACATTCACAAACACAGCAGTGATTCCTGCTGTTTGCCTGATTCTCTCTGCAGGGGGAAACATCAGGTAATTCATATGTAAGCAGCACTTGGTCTACACCTTCTGATTCACAGGAGTGGATCATACCTGTGAGAGTCTGGAAGTTCCCTTTCCCAAATATCCTCTTCTTCTCTGGAGTCTTGGTGGAGAGGATCATCTTGTCCACCACAGTCCAGTTCTCCAAGGTGTTCACAAGCCCCTCAGCCTCGGCCATCATCAGCTCAGCTGCAAATGTAACGGTGCGAACTTGTGATAATCTCTACTGGCGTATCTTTGTTCTTGGAGAGCAATCATAGCTCAGAATAATTGCCTTATAAACGCTCTCAGTGCAGCCTGTCAGCCTTTCTTCTTCTTGGCTGCCTCTCACAAACAGAAGCTTTACACAGCACATGGGTGGAGCTCCAGCAGTGTTAAATATGGCACCAACATTAGTCAGAAAATAAGGAAACGCATTCATTTAAATCTACTTTTTCCATCAGGCTCACCTGAGCATGTGTGTGCCGTTACCTGTAGTCAGATGCTGTTTCCTGCTTCCCCACTTCACATCTGGGTGGATGATGAACACCCTGTGCTGTCCCTCTCCGATGCCTGCAGGAATCTGCTGCTGGAACAGCTCCTCCACCTCGCTGTCCTCCAGGAAATCTTCATCCTCCCCCTCCTCATTAAACCCGTTGCTGCTGCTGAGGTCATCTGTGCTCTTCAGCCTGAACGCGGAGAGCCCAAATGCCCTGGTCTGCAGGATTGTTGCCCCTCTCTGCTGCTGACAGGTGTTGACTGCATGTGTGCGATGAGGTGTATGCAGCAGTCTGCAGGTGGCTCGTGCCCCTATCTGACAGCTCTTCGTGCAGGATCGCTGCAGGACGGGCATCCACGAGCTAATCCTCCTCAGGGCTGTCAGGAAGCTCATCAAACCCTAAAGTTCACACAACGTGGATCACTGCAGGTCACACACGCGCGCTGCTGACGTCGCTCTTCTACAGGCTCACCTGTAGAGATCACACTTCCTGTTTGGTTTAGAAAACATCATTTATCTCAGTAAATACACAAAAAGTTGAACTGTAACTGTTTACGACCGAAACGACACCAGGATCAGCCCATGAGCTGCTGTGTTTTGAGTTTCGTGGGGCTTTTGGGTTTTTTGGTCCCCGCGTTTTGCCTTCCAGTTAGCATTTCCACCAAGAGTTCGGTCTAAACAACAAAATTTGCAATCAATAAAAGATTTTAACTTAAACAGAGTCACGTGAACGTGATAAAACCTCATTTACATTTAAGATTATTCGCTTGAAAAATACCGCAATAAGAGTTTTTTTTTTTTGATCCAGTCTGTAAGAAAACCTTTCCTGGAAGACTAAACTCGGGGATGTGAGTATAGATTACCCGTATTTCCTGTTTGCGTCATTTCCTTTATACAACTGATTGTCAAAATAAAAGTTTAAGATCATTTTAAAACAGTTTTAATATTTATATTCATATTTTTTAGGTATGCTGCTTTCACTCACGACATTGTGATTTATTCCGCCCCCTGTAGAACTAAAACGTTACTGCACAACATTTATTTAATTTTCACTTAGTTTGAGTTTACATATATATAAATAAGAATATTATGAAAGTAACTTCATTTTCATTTTATTTCAGATTTCATCCCATACTGCTGTATATATATGTATATGTATATAATATGCATAGTATAAACGATTCTTGCACAATAACAACTGAAGAAAACTGTATTAATAAAATAATAAACTGAAAGATCAAAAAGATAAAATCGTGTATATGAAAGTGAGATAATAACAATAATGCTTCACTCAAAATGTACATTTCATTTGTTGATGTTTTTAAAGTTTTGTTTCTCTGATTGCATTTAATTTGGAATACTTCCACTGCATTATGAGATTTTTAAAATAAAATATAAAATTATGTATTTTCCCAATAAAATCACAAAGCTTCTAAAAACACAGCAGCAGTTATGTATTGTCATTTACAGATTAAAGTGACAGACAATATGTTAGAACAAACAGCATGCATTCACACTTTCATTTAGGCAAAATGGTGTTAACAGGATTTTTTCTTGCAATGGAGTTGAAGTGAAGTGTAAAAATAACTAAAGTGTAGAAAACTGGTTCAAAAAAATTACCGGGCTCATTTAAAGCCATTTGCCTTAATTATGGATATTTTACATGAAAAATTATGTTACACAAATGTTTTTATACTGATTAGCTGTTTTAAGTGATAAAACAAGTATTTAGACTCTTTACTAAAGTAAAAGTCATAAATAAAAGCAAAAGTAAAGTAAAAGTCATTATGTAAACTCATAAAAATGACATTACTGGATGATTACTGACTAATTTTTGCATTTATCACGTTAAGGTTTATTGGGTTATTTTAACTGCTTGGATACTGCTGATACTTGTATCTATCATAATTAAACGAAAAATTACTTTTATTTTGAAATTTCCAAAACAATAAACAAAGATATTAAATGAATGGTACAGAGTACAAAGTGCAATATTTCCATCCAAAGTAAAGCGCAGTAGAAGTACAGAGG
Organism: Oreochromis niloticus; assembly: GCF_001858045.2. Taxonomy (NCBI): domain Eukaryota; kingdom Metazoa; phylum Chordata; class Actinopteri; order Cichliformes; family Cichlidae; genus Oreochromis; species Oreochromis niloticus. Next base: position 37,121,804 of record NC_031980.2, on the reverse strand, counting down.
AGAATAGAAATAAAACAAAGACAGAACTGTTTAAATAAATTAAAAGTAAATTAAAACTTCATAAGTAAAGTTAGTATATTAAGTAAGTACTTTCATCCAGTGGGGTTGAATAACGCTCAAAGTAATCTACTGGCACAAGTATTAAATTAACACCGCAAGTTTTAGAATAATGTTTTTGATGAGCTAATAACTGTGTGTAGATTAACGTGTCCATCACGTTAAATTAGCAGAAAATGAAAATAAACTACAAGTACCTTAGAACTGAGTACAGTACTTAAGTAATGACTACTTTTACTTTTATGATACTCTCCGTTTCAGAGTCGCGATCAGGTGAAAGAATGAAACACAAACTCGTTTTGTTTCCTCTGGATGAAACAAACGTAACTGCAATAACAGGAAGTTTGATTGTAGCCTCTTCTCCAGATGCTGTGAATGAGTCACAGAGTCGGATGTCATCACGTTTCGTATCGTATGTTTGGGTGTGTGTTACCTGACATGAAGTGAACAGGTCGGACTAATTTCCGCTCAATGAAGCGCCGCAGCCACTGCTGACAGAAACTAACCGTCCTCGCGTTTTGTGCTTGATATTTTATTTTTCTACTTTATATTTTATTTTTAAATCCTTCAGCGGTGTTTTTGCACTTTTTTTTTTAACTCAGAAAAGACGCAAGAAAGAGAGAGAGACAGAGAGCGCGAGAGCAGGTATGGCACAACAGGCCGCGGCATGACTGACATTAATGAGGTCGGAGGTGTACTCGGGGTTGGAACAAGCAGAGGACGAGGAAGTGAAGTTGGACATTTGAATTACGCAGAAATGAGCGAGTTTTTCTTTTCCAAACTGAAGAGAAAAACGTCTGTTGATAGTTTTTCTAGTTTTTGTGCGCAAATGCGCCCAAATCCGGAGACGCCGGTGGCACTTTTACGCGCAGGACTTCTGTTGAGTTTATTTCGTTTGTGCGCCTGTTTGGGTAAGATGCCTGACTGTCTGTCCATGCAGATCACACGGTGACATAGTAAATATGAGCGTGTCTCCTCTTTGTGTGCAGATGACAGTTGTGTTCTGGGGATCGTGGGACGGCCAGTGTCTCTGCCTTGCGTTCTCCCTGAGTTAGTCAACTCTGAGAATGTCACCATTGAGTGGATGAGAGGCAGTGAGTTGGTACTCAGGTCGGTATGGAAGCCCGATGGAAGTGTGGAGACATGGAGCAATAACAGAGTCACAGTCCCATCTGACGCTCCTCTGACTGGAAACGTGTCTTTAAACCTGCCAGCGGTTCGTCCCGTTGAAGACCAAATATCTTACAGCCTTTTCATGGTTTTAGGGAAGAATCAGAGCGCCAGGCTTTGCACCACATGCCTCAGGACAGCAGGTAAGTCCCCCAGGATTCAGGAGGAAGAAGAAGAAGGATATTTAGAAGTCCAGTCTCTGGTGGTTGGTGGCAGCCATGGCTGTAAATTTTGTCTGAGTATTGAATGAGGACATGTTAAAAGCCGGAAATTTTAAGCACCAGACACTTAATTTTTTTGTATTTCGGGGATTTTTTTAATTAACAAAACTGAACGTTAACTAGATCTGTTTGTGACCAAAGTCTCTGTATTCATGTAAAGACACAAAATTCAGGTTCCAGTTCAGTATAAGTTGCAATATAATGCAGTGAGTGCATGGTTTTCTTTTAACTTTGCACCAACACAGTTACAGACATTATTTATTCTTCTTCCCTCTTTGCCTGAGTCCAGAGGGGAGTCAGAGCTTAAAGAGTTCTGAATTATGTCAAATATAAGGTCACATTTCTCTCTTGTTTGCACCTGTTTACATCACTGGTAGATGATCTTATCATATAAACACCTGAATTGTAACAGTTCAGATGTGTTTCAGCAAAACTCCTGCACATTTATAACATGCCACACGTGTCTGTAATGATTTGTAGGTACCATATGTATCTGACTAGTTAGAAGACTAGAAAAAAAAACTGCTGCATGAAAACATTCACAATCATATTGTGGGAGTGTTGGAGGCATTGTTTCCATGATGAGTAATGTCTTAATTCTAATTCCTCAGCTTCTTTCATGTAATTACTGGAGGAAAAGAGATTCTAAATATTATTAAATATAGAATCAACACATATGTTTGCAGCCAGTTTCAGCTTCCCAAAGTTGGAGAAGGAAGAGGCAGTGCAGGGCGATGAGAAAGTCTTCCTGTGTCACTCCACTGGAGGTTATCCCACACCTGCAGTGTACTGGCTCATCAATGACACCGAGGAGCCCCCCGCAGGGTCGGTGTGGACTCAGATGACATCACTCCCAGACAATCTCTACAACATCACCAGCCACTTGACCCTCAACATTTCTGACGACTCCATTGTGTCATGCATCATTGATAACCAATCTATGAACCAAACCGTGATGTCAACCTGTAAGTGCATTCATTAGTGTTCACAGCAGCACGATTCTCCTTATCTGGGAAACTCATAGTTATGCAAATTCTGCTATCAGCTGGTTCCCTATACTGGGTAATATCATGTGTCTGACTGGTTTGATATTAATTAACATTAGCAAATGCAATCCAGTTTTTATCATCTTTGAATTTTTGAAAGCTCTAGTTTAACATGTAAAGACAGACAGTTTTGTGTTCTTTTTAATCTTATCACTCTTGGATCAATCAGTCAAACATTTTAAAAGTCACCGTGGCGATGTACGTCTTTTAAAGACAGTCTATGGTTGCGGACTTATTTATTTATTTGCACGTTATCTATTGGCCTTGGATCTATGGCACACTGAAAACATTTTTACTATCGTTTTTTCCTGATGATTGCTCAGTTGGAGTGGAGGCCAGGCCTGTGACGAATCGAGCGTCGTCGGCCATGTGGATGTTCAGCACAGGTCTGTGTGTGGTAGTTGGCATCATGGTGATAGCTGGGGTGGTGTATCAGATCCACCTGGACAAAGTAAGCAAGAGGAAGAAGGAAGAACACAAACAACATCAGAGAGGTAAGCAGATCAATGTGTTTGTTTATCAGTGAATTTAATAGAAAATAGTGCAAATAGTTAAATCAAATATTTGCATCCTTTGCCTTTAGACTGGAACCTGTGGAGCTTTTTTATTGGTGGACTTTATGGAGAAATTATGGAAATTATGTTTTGGCTACTGGGAAAAAATGCCATGCCAAGAGGCAAAATTTCACATTATCTAAAAACTGTCAGTTAGGCATCTCAAACTCAGCTGTTTCATGTAATACCAAACTGGTGCAAATATCTGAGGAAGTTTCTATTTTTATGTGTCTGGATGAATGTTTGAGCATGCTGTCATGCTGCAGAGCAAATCTGTGCCTCCTTTATCGTTTTCCATGATGGATATGAATGCAAAGCAGAAAGAACTTGTGCAGAGTGCTAAAAATATACAAGGTTATATTTAAAAACACAAAAGCTATACAATCTAAGTTTCTAGGGTCCTTTCCTTGCGCTCCTCCACTGCGTCTAAACAACACCCACCCAAACCTTCTATGTAGTGAGTAGGGCGGGTGGAGACTGGAGAACACGATGGTGTTTACAGCTGGATTTTCACTGAGCTGTAAGAAGTGTGCCTGAGATCACAACATTAGGAATGTCTTCTGTAAGACGTCACACAGAGCTGGATGTAGAAAATCACATCTGAAATCAAGTGTTTAGAGCAATTTATTTAATTATACGTATTCTGCTTAATGCAGAAGATAAAAACATAAAAACCTGTGAAGGTTTAAAATACCTTAAGACAGTGAAAACTTCAAAATAAAACTTTACAGAAAAACTACAGTGTTGAGGGCGGCACAGTGATGTGGTGATTAGCACGGTCACCTCATAGCAAGAAGGTCGTGGGTTAAAATCCCACCTGGGGCCTTTATTTGTGGGGTTCTCTCAGAGTATTCTGGCTTCTTCCCACAGTCCAAAAGAACTTAATGGGATCAGGTTAACTGGTGATTCTAAACTGACCGTGACTGTGACGGTCTGTGTGTTCCCTGCCTTTCACGCTATGTCAGCGGGGATTGGCTCCAGCCCTCCGTCACCCTGAATTGGATAACTGAAAGAAAATGGATGGATGAGTGATGAGCTGCTGAATGTCAGCCTGTGTGAACACAAAAGGTTTTGAGTTTTGATCTAAGGGCAGCTTGCTGTACTGGGGGCCAAACCATGAGTTTTACGAACTATTAAAAGGATTTTTAAAGGGAAGTTTATACTGTGGTGGGAGCCAATGAAGTGTCTGGGATACTATACTATACTGTACTGGGGTAAAATACTAATTGTTAAGCTGATGATTTGGAGAGGCCTGGAAACCGAGCAGTCTAAAGTCTGAGCTTTTGCCTCACAGCAATCACTTGTACGTATGCTGACCTCACTGTATAAAACCTGTTTAATATGAGCATCCACCATTTTTAAAAGTATTTATATGACACGAAACAAGAGAAAGTATAATAGGCTGTCAGGTTGTTTGTTGTGCTTTTGTAACTTGTTTATTTGTCACCATCAGGATACAAAAGACGGTATCAATTCAAGTTGGAAGACGAGTTGATGAACCAGGAACAAAGGGAGACGGATGTTTGAGTCCTGACGGTCACTTAAAAAAAGAAGCCACGAAGCAACAGAGCACTGATGTGTAAATATGTTTGTTGTAACTGCAATTTAAATGTAGTTTTTAAAAATACTGTACAAGAACAATTCTTGGTGGTTGTTTTATGTTTAGTTTTTGTTTTTTGACAGTGAGAACCTATTTGAAGATTTAATAAAGATTTCCAAAATGACACTAAGACCTCTTTTCATAGATCTGTAAAGGCGTGCAGGAGAGGTGAATTCATATTTCTTTTAGAGTAAAAGAAAGCTGCATTGGATTTCAGGTTTGTTTTTTTTATTCTTGAGCACTGATTCAGAAACAAAGAAAGCTCTGAAAACAAACAAGCGGCAAGTCTTCCCATTCATCTGTAACCAGAAATGATAAATGAGTCATAGCTCATCAAAACGCTTTTAACTAGATCTGCACTGGATACAAAAGTCACAGCTTTTAATGAAACATTTCTTCATTCAAGTTATCTTAAAACAGCCAATCAGCAACTGTCCAGCTGATTCTCATGTTTTCACGATTAAAAGCCTCCTCCTCCGCTGGACGGTGAGCTGCTGCAGGTCTGCATCTCTCTTCAATCCACTTTAACAAAAATCACGTGGATGAGAATTTACAGGATCATTTTTGCTCGATTTGAAGAGCTGGATCGAGGTTCAGAGTTCAGCTCGAGCCTTCCTGCACAGACGTCACCGCGTAGAGGTCGTCCCGACGCTGAGATGTGATCGGGATCTGCTGCCGGATGTCGGCCAAATACTGCAGGTCTGAAAACATGCGACACATTTAGAGAGAAGACAATAACAGCAACGCCAGAGTAAATACGAGCACTCTGCAGTAAATGCTGCTGCACCAGACTGAAATGTTTTCTCTGTTTGTCAGGTGTTCATTTTTTTTATTATTATTCTGTAGAAAAAATCATTACAGCAGTAAACTAAAACTTCTTCTCAGAGCAGAAACTCATTTTTCCACTTTCCTCACCAGCTGATCAAAGATTACATAACTGTAAATGACTTTCACATTCCACAGAGACGAGCAGACTTCTGTTTTTCCTCACCAATGTCAGCATAAATAACAGCTTCCTCTGGTCCAGCCTTGGAAATGACTTCTCCCCTGTAACAACAGAATTACTCACAAATCAGCACAGGTCTGAAACGCTCCTTTAGACTTCCTCACAGTTGATATCTTCTTGTAGATTTCATTTTTACAAAATAAGTATAGAATAATTTATTCTATGTGATAAGAAATAGTTTTTTTTCCATTCATATAAATTCCCTGCAGGAAACACACATTAAAACAGGCTTTTCTTTAAATGCTAATGCACAGTTAAGGTTTAAGTTTCATCTGTTTTGTAAGGTCATGAAGTAAGCCGTCGATTCTACAGGCAAGGACTTGTCGCTGGACACTTTTCAACTGAGTTGATGAGTAACTCTTCAGACCTCTTGGTGACACTCGCTCGCCGTCACCTCCTCTTTGCGACTGACTCAAAACATACTGTAAAAAAAACGAGAGCAGCTGATGCCCGTAGAACAGGGCAAGATAACAAACTGCTCCCAGCACACAACCTCCGCTGCTTGAAGAAACACGTTAGATTAAATTGCCTATCTGTTCCTCAGACAGACAAACAAAACCCACACATGACAGCAGAGGAGCTGCAGGAAGGTTCAGGTAACACACGACGGGGTGGAGTCATCAGAAAGAAACTAAACACCTGGAAAAAACGAAATTCACAGATGAACTTTAAAGCTCTTTGGTCACACCTTCCAACATGAAATATTCCCTCAAGCTGTTTGTGTGGCAGCCGAGATCCAAATCAAACCCAAAAAACCACCGAGGGCTATTTAACCTGCATCCTGTTACCTGAGTTACACTTTACATGGTGTGCATGGCATCCGAACAATGCGACTAAAACGGCTCAGAACTTGGAGAATTGCAGGAGGAGTGGAAACGAAGCGTAGGAAGACTTCACTGGATTTAAACCTTGTGACAAACAGTTTTTAAAGCTCATGAAATTCAAAGTTACAATGAATTCAAATCTGAAAAGGGCTGTTTTTTAAGTTTTTCTGCTTTTCCTACTGGAGTTCCTCAGCTTAACCAGAGACAGCAGTGAGATAAACTCTGATAATAGCTTGCTGACTCTACATCTGTACTCCACCCTAACTGCTCTACATTGTTAAAACCCCTGAATTCTTCTAGTTTTACTGCCACAAGCTGTCTCTCTGAAAACTTTAACCGCCTTATCACGCCCTGCCTTTTTCTTTGTTTGCTCATTGATCTTATTTTCTTACCACGGGTTCACGACAGTGCTGTGACCCCAGGCCACGTAGGAGGCAGCTTCATCTCTGGCAGGTGATGCTGTGGCCACATACACCTGATTATCAAGCGCCCTGCATAAAGAGACAATAAAATGATTCATTGCAGATTTAAACAGCAGCAGATCTCAGTTTGCAGTCATTGAGCTTTTTTTTTCTAGTTAATTGAAAGAGATCTCTTCATGCTGCGTTTATTATTGTGGTTGTATTCATTCAGGCGTTCTTTGGCCTTATAAGTAACATGTCTGGTTAACAAAAGGTCAACCCTCAGATCAGATATCTGGCTGAAAGATAACTCTAACATGTCTTCAGTAAATTATTCTTTTTGGGAGTGACTGACTATGACCCTCAGTCTGACCTCCCCCTCTGCAGGAGCTCCCAGTGGGCGGGGCCTGTGGTCATGTTGAAGGCTCCGGGGTAAACCAGCAGCCGACAGCCTGAGGACAAAAGCACAGTCCAATCAGCTCTGATACATCACAGGAAAACAAAATCCAAACACCTTTCAGACGCTAACCCTTTCTGCTGTAGAGCTGGGCGAGCTCCGCAAACCTCATGTCATAGCAGATCCCAACACCCACTTTGCAGAACGCTGCAGGAGGAACACATCAGATCAATGTGATGCTCATCCAGACTGTGAGGCAGAAAGCCAGAGTCCCCGACTGTCACTCACGTGTGTCAAACAGCGATAAACTGTTCCCCGGGCTCAGCGTCTCAGATTCCTGGAAGCGGATTTTTCCGGGAACGTCGATGTCAAACAAGTGAATCTTAGAGGAGGAAAGAAAAAAGATGAAGAGGATTCATCTCTCCAACTGACCACACCCTGTATATGACCCACACATACCTTCCTGTGTTTGAGAATCATCTCTCCATCAGGGCCAAACACTGTACAGGTGTTATACAACTTCCCACCATCCTCCTCGGGAATGGATCCTGTGGATGATGACAACGAGTCTTAAGAGCTTAAAAATTCAAGAGGGTCCAACTGAAAAGGCTCTTGGATGAGAGAGACAGATGTCATCACAAACATAAAGAAGTAAGGCCCAGTTAAGACCACAATGACCTGGACAACTGGAAACCTACATCGACATAATGAAAAGTAGTTTGAACTGAACTTGGATTTAAAGTTATCCTAACCTTCTTAAACGATGACCACATTTGGGTGGCAAGTGGCCCTGTTATGCTCATTACTACCTCCATGTGTTTATCCTTGGACTCTGACAGAGACACATGAAACAGACACGACACCCAAAGACTCCTTTGGGAGAATTCTGTAAAACCTCGTCACCTCCAGTACTTTGTACCCAAGATGACGATGGAGAAAACTTTCAACTCAGTGCTTCAAAAAAAAAAAAAAAAACAGGACTTCAACAATTCAGATCGCCATGTCCATTTTTATACTGTCTGTGGTGAAGCCCATCAGTTCATCCTCTGCCTGAGACCAGCGCCTCTCCTTTAAGCCAACTTTCTTCTGATTGGCCACCTCTTGGAAACAGAAGGTTTGAACAGCAGATATCCCTCTTTGTGACATCGTACTCATCCAAGAGTTAAAAAAAGTCTTAAACCTGAGATTTTATCTCATAGGGATTACTTGTACATAGCCCCACCTCGTGAAATGAAACCTGGAGCTTGTTTAGTGTAATAGATCCGTTAAAAAGGTTTCTGATGGTAAAGTGCAAGCAGCAGAGCAGCTGTTTTCCAGGAGTTAAACATTCAAAATTCTCACTTTTTTCCCTACAGTTTACCCAGAAAAAGATTAAATTTTCCACATCATTTTGACAACCCACAGCAGGAAACGCAGTGCAGTTATATATTGACTCTACTATTGGTGAGCTTTTAACTCTGAGGATCTAACACCACAGCGTGATACACACAACTCTTACTGTAGCTGAAATACATGAAGCATCATCAGCTCCTTTACAGTAACATCATTAGAAGTGAACTTTAATGTACTCTATGTAATAGATTTAAATCAACAGATGCTTTCACACCTCCCACCAGATACACCTTGTTCTCCTTTGCTGCCTCCGACAGCACCTGGCTGGATTCTCCTGGGATCTTCTCGGCGTATCTCGAGAAGAAGTTGGTCCCATATGGAGAATTGAAGCATTCCTGTGTTAACGACAGGGAGATCATAAGCTCAAAGGGTTAATCTGAGCAGTCTAATAAGGCAGGTCATCTGAGGGTCCTCTCCTGGGAACTTTTTAGAAATATTTCATTCCTGCACTAACGGACGTCCAGAAAAGGGGACAAACAGTTCATAAAAACACAAAGACGACACCGCGTTAATGTTAAAGCGCCCTCCTCTCAGAGGACACGTGTCTTTTAAATAAAATCTACAGCTCAATTTGAGCCTCTCGGGACACTGGCTCGTTTAATGGGTTGTATTTTAAAAGAAACACTTTAGACTGCTGACAAGCAGCCCTGAGGACCCCCTTCCTCCTCCTCCTCCTCCTCACCGGTAGCAGCACCACTTTGCTGCCCTGTCCTGCAGCCTCCTTCACCAGCCTCCGGGCTCTGCTCAGGTTGTCTGCTTTGACGCTGCTCACCTGCAGCTGGATCACCGCCAGACGGAACTCTGAGGAAACACAAACACGGAATTTCAGCGAGCAGCAGCGGCAGCGAGTGACGGAGAGCCGCGGGCTGCCGTACAGGCTTCAAAACTTTAACCGCGCTCAGTGATTTAAGGTTAAACTGCGAAACACGGAGAGCTCTGTACTTACTGGACATGACTTTGGCTAAAGTAGACATGTACACACAGGACTAGCTGCACACTTCACCGCGCCACAGTCCGGGTCATGTGATTCCGGGTGGCGGATTGGTTTTCAAAATAAGAGCCCTGATATAACTTCTTCATGTAACAAAAAAAAAAAAAAAACAGTACTGTACTAAAAAAATTATTAATGACTGTTTTGAAATTGAAACTGTTATTTTTAGGTGACCTGACGATATAAATTTAAGCTTATGAAAAACTGAGGTCGTTAAATATGAAGATTTAAGGCGGTGTAACGTCACAGGGGGGTGGGTATCTGTGTCCAATCCGGATTCAGCACAAGATCATCATTGTTTATTAACTTTTCTAGTTAATAAACAATAAAAAATGAAGTAATCTCAGTGGCTCTGCTCAGTAATAAGACTCCTAAATATAACATGTATTTCCAAGTAAAAATAAAATAAAATAAGATGAACTAGCATTAATGAACCTCAGCGATGAAAAAATAGGGGGATTACTCATGATACACAAATAGTGTCAAACCTTCCACTACAGAGAGAATAGCTAAGCTATATATATGAAAGGAAAAACAAAAATATTCAAAAGGAGGACTGTGACCCTGTTTGAAGTATATAAAGGATTAAGATTTTTTAAATGTTTTTTCGCTGGACATAAAACAAGCAGGTTGTTTTTTTGCTTGCTTCTTGTTTTTTGTTTATTTGACTAATACAATCAACTAAGAAAAATATATTTTAAAGAATAATACTAAAGTAAATGAAAAAAAAATTAGTGTGGGCCATGATTCAAACCACAATTAATTTTGTTCAAGTTTTGAATAATTTTTAGTCAAAGATTTAAACAGTAAAAAAAATTAAGATGACAAATTTTCCTCCAGGTTGTTCAGACAGGGGCGTGTCCAGAGGGGTAGCATGGGGTCAGACCATTCGCCCCTGCTGTCTTACTGACTTACAAATGTCTTACAATGTCAGCACAGGCATGACTCATGGAGAAAGGTAACTTAGTATATGTGCTTACAACTTTTAATGTTTCATTGTACTTGTACTTTAAGTAATTTCACATTACATTGCTTTCTACTTCTATTGGACAATATTTTCAATGCAAATAATGTACTTTCTACTTGATACTGTTCATCTTAAGGCTGTAGTTTAATATTTTATTTTGCAATACTTTTGTTAAAGCCTTGAATTAAAGCTGAGAGTTTCACTTCAATCACATTTTGTTTCAAATCCACTTTGCTGTACAGATGTAAAACTGCAAAAATAAAAATAAAAGTTGTCCAAAAACTTTTGGTCATAACTGCATGCCAAACGCTGTTTCACAATGAGTGTGTCCAAACGTGCAGTCAAATAATCTCCATTTATTAAAAACAGAAATGCTTAGAAAATAACAGCAGTACAGTAAGGTGCAAATTACATTTGAGACATGTTGCATTCTGGACTAGTGGTTGACAACCTGTGCCAGTGATGTTACAGAGAACGTAAAGACTCCCAGTCGAGGATCTTCCAGTCAATGGGGAAAATATCAGAAAAGTACAACACAACGCTTGGATTACACAGGAATGCTTCAGGCTGGAGTGAGGGTCGGGAACAGATTTTGTCTTGAATTCAACTTTTGTTTTTTGCTTTGCTCATAGTTTAAATGTGCTTTTCAGTCTGAGAAAGGGGTCAATGCCCTCTGGGCTGAAGCTTAAACTGCGACTGTCACACTGGAGGTCTCTCTGGGAGGCTGAACACACAACTAGACTTCAAAGCAAATAAATAAGCAGGAAGAAAGCAAGAAAGAGTCCAAGCAGATTTTATGACTAAAGAATAACATACGGCGATCGAGGGGGGCGTGATAATTCTGAAACAGACCAAAATCGCGCATTAGTGTGACACCCATGTGGAGCTGTTAAAGCATGCAAAATAAAACCGTTCAGGCGAACCTTAAACACCACCGCGCTACGAACAGAACCGCGAGTTTAGAAGATCTTCACGCTCCTGCTGCGAAATGCCGCCACTGCTGGTGCCCATATCGCACGTCACAGGCATGAGGCCGAAGGCAACAGTGGCAAGCAAACTAAAACTGCTCAGTATGGACTGCAGACTGCTTAACACAGTAAATGGTTTCAGCTAATACAATTAATAAGACGGACTGAGTAGCAGACAGAGATATATATTTATATATAAATATGGATGCACTGATTATGAAATTTGATACCGATGTTACAAAAAATTTGGCTGATAGCTGACGTTTTTCTTTTTCTTGTTAATTACGTTGCCTTTTTTCCAGGGAAACAAAAATCTTCACGCTGTAAAAATAATTTCGCTGCTTTTAAAGCCTTTCATCACTTTGGAAATTAAGTCAGCACGAAAAATCATGTGACAGCACAGATGAACACTGGTGGCTGTAAGTGGGAAACATCCATCTGAAGTCAACAGCGGCCCATGTATCAGTGTAGTCGTGATAACTTCCCTTCACATCAGTGGTTCTCAAACTTTGTGTAGCATGCCCGCCACTCAAAAACATCTAAACGATCAATAGCAATAAAAAAAAAATCTAATCTGAATTTTAGTGAAATAAATGTCACCACAACCACACCAAACTCTTGTCTACCTTTGTACTTTCAAAAAAAAAAAAAAAATCATACTCATCCACGGTGGATTAACCCCATGTTTTTCCCCTGGTCACAATCACCTGTGGATCTGTGCACCACAGTCTGAGAACCACCTTTGCTGCTCTTCTATTCTGCAAATTGTCTGGACAGAAAAGTTGTTTTTGTGGGTCACAAATGAGATCAGCTTTTTGTGCACCATGAAAACCCCGTCTTTAAAGTGGACTTCATATGCCTTTACTTATTTCCTGTCATACACTAATTCTGATCCAATGTTCATATTGAACATGGCCACACTTTCAAATAATCGCATCAGCTATGCCCACGTAATCCGAGTAAGCCCAAGCTCAGACTTCTGACTGCTCTCAGGGCTCGGGGTTACACATTTTTATTCTACACTTTGACTTGTATGATGTCAAAGAGAGCAGGAATCCTTAACATGGTCATCTCATGGCACAGACGCTCTTAAGTTGCCTTAAAAGAGGAGGAGCTGGAGGACAACATAAATAATGGTTATTCTGCACTGCCAGTCATGCAAAGCTACTCTAGTTGAATCCAAAAATAAAAATAGAGCTGCAAATGAGCATATCAGGTCCACTTTAAACAAATTACCTTTTCATTCCTTTCAAACCTCTGCAGCTCGTTAGCGTGATCTTTTCATTCTCCCTAATGTTTCAGCCTTCTGGACAATTTACTCATCGGGGGAGGGGGGGATATCATTCACATGGTGAATCTGACTGGGACGAGAAAATACTGAGGTGCTCATAATGTAGTCCAGAGAGGCTTTCTGAGAGCTACATCAGACTGCTATGAGATGAGGTTAATCAATTTTCATAAAAGCAGAAACATCAGAAAGAAGGGGAACTTCAAACCGGGCGAAGTTTACAAGTTTCACTGCATATTCTCTCAGGATATGCTTTCAAAATGACATTGCAAAGGTCTGTATACAGAGCAGTTTACACAATATATATATACACATTACATACTTATAAACTAACCGTCAAATAGTTTATATTTAAGGCTGCCTGCTGGAAAAGTAAAGTTATCAAAAACAGTTACTGCAGTAGGAAATCTGCTTCATGTGCCAGTACTGCTTTTCTGGGGCTTTGCATCGTTATGTCCGAGCTGGCTGACTCATGCTGACCAGATGATCGTTAAATCTACTCAACATGTTACGAGAAATGCAATACTGCTCACAACAAAACGAATGGGTCATCATCAAAACGCTCAGGTGGAAAAGAAAAGGTCAGTCATGTGTGGATGAAAGAAGTTTGCCACTGGTCGGTCAGTACGCTACGTTAAGGCCAGCAGGAACTCCTCAGAGTGGAGCTCCTCTGTAATGAGATCCCATTTTATACTAACAGTAGAGAAGAACATACACTACAACCAATATTTCTTTTTAAATAAGTATAAGATAATGGTTGGATGACAGCGGAGCACCTAAATATTTCAACACTCGCAGCCTGGCTCACAGGTCTGCAGTCAGCGGTGTGCCCACATGTCCCAAAGACAGACACACGGGGCTTCACAGTCAACACTGCACTGGGATCTGTCCAGGAGGGAGAGTAGGAGCAGGTTTCACCGACGGAGCCTCTTCCTACAGTTTGTATTAATCTCCCACAACGAGCTCACCACCACCATTTATGAGCTCTCCAGGGCATCCAGGACTTTCATGATCTGCTGCTTGATGACCTTCGTGGCATCGCCCGCATTGGGAATCAAATATCTGAGACAGAGAAACAGACATTAGCTGAAAGGGAAAATTTTAATAAATTGTAAAGCCACTACTTTAAAATTCATGTCTGATTAGTTTTTCATCTGTCTGTAGACAAGCACCTCTCAACTGCTGAAATCTCCACTCCAGCTGAATTGTTGGTTCCAAACTTGAACGTGATTAGCTCTGGGTGCTTCTTTTTGGATGTGATCTTCACCACCGAGTTCAGCGCTTGTCTGGACTGGATGTAAGCAAAGCCTTTCCTTGTGGCGATCTCCCTCAGGCAGTACATGTGAGTGGCTGTGATCAACAAGTGACTGGAAACACAAAAGAAGAATCAGTGTTAAGATTTAATGTTCAATAAGTGGCGCAGCGCTTGCTTGTTTATTTTCTCATTGCACATCGAAGCCAAACTCGTCCACCCTTGACAGCCAGGGAAGGATGTCAAAAACTGTGCTCAAGAAGCCAAAAATATATTTTTACCTCAATGGGAAGCATCACGATTACAGTGAAGAAAATTAGAGTATCAAGAAATGTTAGTCATTCATATTTTTTCCTCTTCTTGCAAAGAGGGTACACTTTACTTTGAACATCTTGAGAGTGCCCAGGACACTCGCAATGAGTTTCTTAATATTCAGTCTATTAATACTGTCAAATTTAGCCAAATGCTGTGGGATGGTGCTTTATAGCGCAGATGGATAATGATCCAAAGAATACTGCAAAAGCAACCCAAGAGTTTCTGAAGGAAAAGAAATGGCCAAGTCAGTCACATGATCTCTTTTCAGTTACTGAAGATAAAACTGAAAGCAGAAACAAGCAGCAAGTGAAGGCAGACGCAGTAAAGGCGTAGCAGAGGAAACACAGGATTTATTGATGTTCATGGGTTCCAGACTTTATCCAACTATTAAAAACAATCCTTGTATTTAAACTTATGTTAGCTTGTTCAATTAATTTGGAGCCTCTGAAAATCAGGAACTATGTTCAGGAAGCAGTGAAGCACCTTACCTTAGTATTTAGTAAGACTACAACCTGCCCTTATTATGGCTGCCATGCAATATGCTTCAAGGTCACTGTACTCATTTAAAAAGTTTCCTAAACAAAAGTGACAGCTTACCTGGGGAACATGTGACCTGTTTCTTTCACCTCGTTACATGGAATATGATGTTTTACATCTGGTTTGTTTATCCAGGTCTGAATGTTGACAATCTCCTTCCGGTCATCATCCGATATGGAGGAACTGTCTATCTCATCTGGCAGGAAGATCAGATGGAGGTTATCATTTTGTTTTTCAAAATAAAAGCCCTCACAATGCTTAAATATTTCACAAAATAATATCCTCTTCTAATTTTAATCTGCATTTGGTGTAATTTTACCTGTATCGTACTCTTCTTCATCAGCAATACTGAACACAGGCTTCACTCCCCGGTAAGGTCTGCCGACGCGGTCGCTGCTGCTCACATGCCTGATTACAGAGTGCAACAAGGCAGGTCAGAGCATTATAGCCACACTCAATAATTATACATTAAGTACATTAAACAGTTTGCACACAAACAGCAATGGCATGAAGACCTCCAGCCTGCAGTAAAAAATATTAGCCCACTACTGCCACAGGTTGTGCTGTTAAATACAAAAAGGAAGAGGTTAAACGAGACATTTCTAGCTCGACATCTGGGTTACAGATTAGTAGTTGTATGATATTCAGGGCTATTTAAAGCAAATTATAGTTTATTTTATGGTTTTGCATAGCCCTGACTATCATCTGAAAGAACTATAATGGAATGGAAAGACAGACTTTTCAGTGCATCTCCAAGCAAACAAAGGTGAAGCCAAAGGCCTCGGTGAGTTAGACTAGAAAACGACGACCTTGTGGATGTAAAGATGACTCAATGCTTCCTAAAAGGCTGGAGCAGCTCCGACAGTGCAGACAAAACAGCAGTTTTATGTTGTTAGTGAAAGCATGAAGAAAGATTCTAAGAAACAGTATCTCATAGACAGCCTGCTGGCCGTACTGTATGGGAACGTGTGGTGTTGTTACATGAGTGTAGGCAGGTGTAGACAAAGATGCTGATACTAAGCATGCGTTAAAAGTCTCCAAAATCCTGGGGAGTGGTGCAGGTCTACAGCCAGTGGGCATGCCAGTGATAAACATCTCGATGTTTGGGAGCTCTTACCGATCTGGAATCACCTTCTCTGGCCAGGGTAGATTGAAAGATATTCTATTATGGGATAAGGCACAAGGAACTTAATTTCATGACAGGAAATATGGAAAAGCAAATATGGTCTACTTTAATGTTTTCAGTCAGGTGTAAATATGCACTAAACCCAAACTAGCAGGATGTCAAAAAACGGTAAATGGTAACTGTTCTGGTAGAATTTCATTTGAAGAGGGATCAGTTGGCTCTCAGACGGCGCTCTGGTACTTTGGTGTTTTGGTTTTTAGTATTTGATATGTGAATCACAAATTTGATTTTTTTTTTCAGTGTTATAATATTAATTTGCATTCTGTTATTGTAGCAAACTGTATGATTTACACCCAGAAAATTAAGAGTGTGTGTTGCAGTGTGAACTTCAGTGGTGAATGTTTTGAGGAACTAGTTTCTCACCTGTCGACAGGGGCAGAGGTATTCTCAATGAAGCTGATCATCTTCTCCTTAACGTTGACCGACTTGGACTTGAGAGCAAATGTCATTTTGTTGACCAGGGACTTCACACCTTTGCTGTCTCCAGGGCCGCTCAGAGACTCTCCCTGTATTCATGGAAAAATGTTACAATCCGTGCCATCAGACAGAAGATCTCTGTTAACATGTTTATGTCCTTTATGATAAAGTGGGTTTGCTGGCTCCCCTAACTTCTTACATCAGCTGAGCTGAGGCTGCTGTGAGATCCAGATGTGCTGACGATCCAGTGGACGTAGGAGGAGTCAAGCCCCTCGACGTTCATGTCTACCAGGTGCTGCTGAAGAGCTGGAAGTACACGTGTCTCTGTGAATTTTAGCTTTCACAATTTTCTGTACTGCAGTTGTGACCAAAAAACAGATATATAAAAATATGGATGTGTACAGGTTTATATAAATGTTTATATAGTATTTTAACTTCATTTCATGCTAAAAATTGTGATGAGATGTCTAAACTGATGAGTCAACAATATCATGTGACAAATCACTGACAGCCACTGCTGCACCACCTCACTGATGTAACGATTACAAAAACTATAACTGCCCCCTACACACAAAAATAGGCCTCTCCATGTTCATATTACTTCTGTGTGTGTATGTAGAATATTTGCTTGTCAGTATTGTCATTTTCCTACTCACCCATAAAACCTCCTTTTGCGATGCTGACATACTCTTTGTTTTTCTGTAACAGAAAGCTTGAAATTAGCAAATCTGCTAGAATACAGTTCATAATATTGCAAAACAAAGATCACAAAAGAATTTGTTTTGCCACACAGGAAACAAGGTTACACAATTTCTCATTTTTTCAGTTAAAACTTCCAATGATTACTACTTTTTTAAGCAAGAATTATAATTACTTTCCTGCTTCTGCTTCGTTTATTTTATTTTGTAAGCAAACAGAGATTTTGAGTGTTTGGAAAAATCTAAAGGAAACTTTTATAATTGTTATATGCATCCCACTTTCACAGCTCACCTGCAGGAAATGTGCCAACACCATGTTCATGTACATGTCTTCCTCTTCTCTCCCACTACCCATGAAGCACAGGTGCTCGCCGCTGGCGATGGAACCCGACTCTAAAGACTGCTTCTGTGTCTCCAAGAGGGATTTCACAGAGAGCGCAAACTCAGATGGGTTCTGGAGCATCTGTAAGAAGAAATAAAGCATGTTTTTTTATTCATTTACTGCAAATATATTTTTCATATAATCCCTAAAGCCCCTATCCCTCACCAGGTCTGAGTCCAGGTGGAAGGCTGTGGACAGATGCCCAGCATTGTACTGCTCTGCAGGCCGGCAATCCACCACAAAGAAACGTACCCCATCCTAAAAAACAAAACAAAACAAAAAAACCCCCAGTTTCATCACATCCTCTTTCTTCTTTAAACTCACATGGCAAACTTGAGAACTGTTAATAATTTCCCTCTCAAGTGTGTCACTGACCTGCTGCAGCTGGTTTGCCTGCAGAATTTCAGGGACAGACACAGGGAGGCACAACGCCTGACTGAGGTCAGTGTCCTCCTCTTTAAGAGCCACCAAACTGCTACCAAACAGATTCTGATTCATCTACAGAAACAGACAAAGGGAAACAAACAATGAGGTTTTTTCAGATGCTGCCTTTGTCTCTTCGTTTGCTTTCTCATTGTTTATATTCAGCACTGCTCAGTTTTTATTTGCTTCACCTTTCTGAGCGACAGAGGGGTTTTGGTCTGGTAATATAGGGCCAGTGAAAACAAGTCTTCAATGTCCTCGGACTCCAGGAGAGAAGGAGATGCTTCCAGTATTTCTGGGATGAAAAAAAAAATGTTTTCGCATTTAATTACATTAGGAAGAGATTCAAAAAGTGTACAAATGAGAAGAGAGGAACAAACTCACTGATAATGTCCTCTTTGCTTTCTCCTTCTTGTGTAAGTACGTTCTCTCTGAGGATACAGACAAAAACAAACGTTTAGAGCTGACACAAACAGCCACGAGCTGGATTATCTTTCTGGCTGCATACTTGGCATTGACGAGGATGATAAGCATGAGGAAGAAGATGAGAAAAGGGTCCGCCTGCTGGAGATAAGAGTCCCACAATGTCTGGGTAACTTCAGGAAGGCAGTGGCTTGAAAACAGACTACCCAGCTGTGGAACAGAGACAAACACAGACGCATCGTTTGCCATGGCCACATGAAGAGCAGTGTTACTTGAACTCTAGAGCTGCATAGAATAGCTGATGAAAAAAATATGGAAATAATCTATGTGAACAAATATCACTTCTGCAGGGGAAAGAAAGGAGGGAAAAGAATTTCCAGATGCTTGTACCAACTTTTAGTTCATCAAAAATGGGGCAAAAATGTTGTAAAACTTATTTAACATGAGGCAACATACCCAGTTGATGGCATAGGAGTCTGGTGTGATCTTTTTGGTGTCCAAGAACGAGCACAGCTCTGGCTCGTGATACTGCAGCAGTAGTCTGTACAGGTGGAAGGGTCGGCCTTTTGGCACACAGTCCCTGAAACGGACACGGTTTTACAGTCAAAGCCTGCATGTCTGTGAGAGTGGGGTGAAAAGGATAAAGAGGCTGAGATGACTCACCGAGGGATGTATTTGTTCATGATAGCATAGAAGCAGTTGTAGAGGTCGCTCCGGGGTAGATGAAGCCCCAGCAGCGGTTTGAGCAGGTGCGGCCAGCTGAGCTCGGGGGTGAAAGTGATGTTACGCGACTTGCAGTAGAAAGTGATGACTGACTCAACGTCGGACACCATTTCACTCCTCTCTTCCTCTGACACTGCCAGCTGGTCTAAACATGGGACACACGGAGGGGGTCGGCAGTTTTAGTTACCTTTTCCAAATAGGTCAAGTTTTTTCTTTCCTATTGACGTATTAAATGATGTCATTTTTATCAGATTTCTATTCAAGTGAATCTCTCCCCATAGCTTCATGTCAGCATATTATCTAAACTTGTGACAGCTGCTCATGCTCGCAGCTCCGTACTCCTTGAAACAAATGAGGGAACTTTTGGTTTGAATTTCAAATTAGAGGCGGGTGTGACAAAGACTGGAGGGGAGGGGAGCTATTCTACTGAACAAGAAGGGAAAAAACAGTACAAAGTTAGAGCAGGCTAGATGATTCTTGATGTATGTAAGTGAGGCTATCCCGATGGTATACTCCCTGTTTTTTCTATCTAATGTAGGAAGTGGTAAATAAACTCCTCTGCATCTCCTCAGCAGCAAGAGTGCTGCTCCACTGAGGCTTTTTTGCATTATGGAGGGCGGACAATGCTACCTCAATAAGGAAGCGTTAATATCTTCCCACACCAGCATCGGAAACTCACGGGAACATGATAGGAAACTGAGATTAGGGAGAAGATTTAAACCTTTAAAGAAAGCATTTTTAAACCAAACATAACATTTCTGGAGGATCATCTGGGCTTCAGAAGTCTTAGCAGTAGATCACCAACATCACACAGGCACAAACTCTCATATTCAGCCCATTCACAGCGCATCATATCAGACAAGAGTTGCACTAAGATAAACTGCAAAGGCAGATCAATGTTATTACTAAATACTTTATTTTTGGTAGACGGTCGTCTCAGAGCCAGCTGCACACAGAGACCAGTGCTATTAGTCCAGGACAACTCTCTTTAATGAAAATGAGCTTTTAGTTTCTTTTCTGAATTAAAGATAAGACTTAACATGCTTTATGAGTTATTAATCCAAAGAGTTCAAATATGTGAATTTTATCCCTAATTTAAAAAAAAAAAAGATCTTATCTAAGCCAAGCTTGTTTTTTCCCCCACAAATATCCAACTTTAAACTCAAACAGCCTATAATTCTTTTTTCTTGAATTTTAGCCCCTTAACCTCACCAGCCAAACCCAGTGGATCTTAAATGTTGAGATATGGAGCCAAAAAAACAAAATAGAGCAAAAATTCCTGACACTGACTTTTATTGAAGTAAATATTTATTCTCAAGTTGGATCTGCCAGAAAATGCTTGAGAAACTCACTGCAAATCCAAAAGTCAGGACTGTGTCAACGTATTCAGAGGCACCGACATTTACTCACCGATCAGCTGCTGACTCCGGTTATGAATGAGCTTCTGTTCTGGTAAATCGAGGACACCGTCCCACGAAGCCAGACTGTCGCCTTTTCCAGAGACATTGAGAGCAATCTGCAAAAACAAAACAAGGATTCACTGCTGAACATGGGGAGAGAAAAGGAGACCTGACCTTCAGGAAATAAAGACTGATCTGCTATGTGTGGCCAAAATCTCACTGCACTGATGGACAACAAATTCATACACATGAAGAAAATACTGTAGTAGCTGATGATATTATTTTTGGAACATTTTGAGAGAAAAAATAAATAAATAATAATAAAAAAAAAATCTCTGCACCCTCTAGTTTACCCCAGTACAGCTGTAGAGCAAGGAACAGGTAAAACAGGCTCCGAATCAACTCAGCGCGCAGCCAAAGCAAATAATTTTTTTTATTTTGAACCAAGTTTTGAAAGTAACAAAGAGGTAAAGGTACGTTTCTTCATGTCTCCCTTAAGGAGGCCATATACACCGAGATTAACTTTGAAAGTTCATTTGATATCTTTAGGTTTTTTATGAGCAGTCATTTTCATACCTCCAGGCTGTAACACGTAAACCACATAATTACAGACTTTTTATTGTTATTTTTTTTTTCAAACACACAACCACTGAGTTATCAAGTTCATTGTGAAGCTGCAGGAATGAGAAGACCATAGTGAACGCTCCAGATTGCAGCATCTGCTTTGATGCAAAGTTGTACCAGTCTGTTGTGTTAAAGAGAAACCTGACAATGAAGGGAATGTAGTTGATTAACTGGTCAATCTGCATTCCCACTCTCACCTATGATCAGAATGAGACTGCAGATACAAATGGTAGAAATGAGCTTTCTTCTTTTTGACGGCCGACTGCTCTAAGGGAGCCTTTTGAGGTAATCTGGGCATCTGAGCAGGATACCTCCTGGACATGTCATCGGTTTTAGGCATGTCCAACTAGGAGATGACCCTCAGGCAGACCCAGGACTCCCAGAGGAGCTAAAGAAAGTGACTGGTGAGGAGGAGGTCTAGGAATTTTGGCTTAGATGTGCTATCACAAAACAGATGCCCACTCCACAGAGTTGTTATATTCAGGCTTGTGAAACAGGTTGTTTAAAATCAGAATCCATTACTTTGTTTTGGTAAACGGAGTGCTTAGCTTTAAATATAAATAAATAAACAATTATATAACATATCAATAAAATGTAAATGTCTGGCCCATGATATTTTTTGTCATTTCACATGTGGCCCCAAGTGAATTTCAGTTTACAGTCTATGATTTATATGATGATTAATGGAGCAATTGAAGAATCTGAAAATGAAAGCAAAGTGCAAATTTTTTACTTTTAGGTCAGAATGTTTTCAGAATTTGACACAAACAACAGAAACTGCACCTACATTATTCTCATTTTTAAGGTTTTCCTAAAGTGAAAAAAGAAATCTTATATCTGCTCTCCTGCACTGATAAACACCTTTGTACTTTTTTGTTTGATTAATTTAAGCATTATTTGAACTTTTTTTAATAAACCAAATTATTCAATTTTATGAGGTGTAAAATTAAAGGCTCTCTGAACTTTACACAGTGACTAAAAGATAAGGTCTCCTAATGATATTATCAAACAGCCTATTATCAGACACAATAAACATCCCATTCAAAGCTGCTTTACAATTGGGTGTAGCCGATAACGTGTCTTTTCACAGGCTGGTATTTTGCATGCAAAGCCAAGACGAGTCAGTCACCAGTAACCTATAAGTAGCATCATTATTGTCATCCACATGCTTGACATACAATACTGACTCTTGTTATGTGATGTAAGACATAAGTGAAGTCTTTTCTTTGGGTGTGCCAATAAGAGATGATCCAGTCTACTCACACCTTAACGTAAGAATTCTTGGCTTCTGTCCATAGACGTACAAAGTATGTTGTACATGTCTAAGAACTGTTTGAAACCACAATCTAACAGCTGCAACTTTCTCACCTTCCACATCTTTGCCCTGTGTTCAGCTGACTGCTCCTGGACCTGGATGGTGCCCCTCTCCATCTCCATGTCTGAGCCACCAGAGTCAAGTGCGTCAACGAGGTCCTGGTCCCTGAAGAGCAACGAACGGCACAGTTACAATCCCACAAAATATAAAGAGAAAAGTTCATAGGCTGAAAACAAAACATGAGATTTGAAGAGTTCATTTTAAGGTAAATTATTATGCCAAGATTCAGAGTAAACCCATACAAAGGCTCACTGATGCAGAAACAATATTATTACTAATAATACCACTATAAACGACAAAACTGCCAGTCTTCAAAATTGTGTTGTACTGCCCATCCATCTTCATACATCCATACATCCATCTTCCTGAGGGGGCTGCAGTGTATCCCAGTTGTTATAGAGCAAGAAGTGGGGTACACAATGGACAGGTCGCTAGTTTGTCGCAAGGCTAACAAAGACATTAGACAACCATTCACACACATATTTACACCTTTAGAATCAGCAGTTAACCTAACTGTTGAAGCGAGAGTAGTAACTCAGACAGACACAGAGAACATGCAAACACAAAGAAAGACCCCGGGCAGATGGTGGATTCAAATCCATGACTTTCTTGCTGTGAGGCAACAGGGTTAACAACATGCATTATTGTTAAATTCATATTTAACTCAATCATTATTCACATCTGTGTAATTATGTAAATTATGTCAGCTTTTACTAAATGCCCTGTGTTGTTTATTGCTCTTAATTTACATCTTAATCTTTTTTTAAACCCATGTTAATTTAACTCAGCATACAGACAGGTGACAAACTCAAGAGGAAAACAATACAGCAACATCATAAAAAGCAACATCAGGTCAGGACAGCTTCCCTGTGAATCTGTGTGTTGGTTCTCCAAATCTCTAAAGAGATGAACACCATTTTTAGATATTTCCTCATCTGGCGTTTTGATGAAGGCGGAAAAGAACAGTGTCTAACGCATTTGTTCAAAATCTCCGATGACTGTATATATACACATATATACTCATGGAACTCCTCAGTGACCCCTTGTGCACTATGACAAATGGCAGTGTCACAGAAGAGATCTTTCTTAACAAAGTAGAAACATTTCACGATAGATCTGAATGGACACGCACCAACAGAGCCCTCTCTGCAGGAGGTCCATAGTTCAGGTTTGTCCTTTAATCTGACACATGAAGACCGCTTTCACGATGCTAACCATCTTAATGGCAGCTGCTTTAAAAGTGTTTAGATATAACCAGCACTTTTCAATATTTCAGTGTAAAATAAATTTTGAACAACAGAGTGAGGCTGGAGTAGATTAAAGGGAAGCGGCTGTCCGCCTAAATATTAGCTGTCCGGCTAACATCCTTTGCTACTAAACTTCCCACTGAGGTAGAGAAACCGACAAAAATGTAGACTTCGTCACCGAACAGACTTAAAAGCTGTTATTTTATCTGTCTGAGATTTATCGACCGTTAATTTATCAGAGCCGGGTTAGCTAATTGTCATTTAGCTGGCTAGCTGGTAAGCAGTAACGTCACCAAACTCCAACACTATTTAGAGCACAAAAACTCATCTTTAGTTACTTTACACGGAAATCTGTGACAAAAATTCGACGCGATTGTCTGACAATCGAGACAAAGGCTCCGGAAATATTAACTCAACAACAAATTGTCTCACCAGCTGCCCTGAAGAGCTTCCTCCACGGCATCCGCCATTGTTGTGTTGACGGAGACACGTCAGATGTCGTCAACACGCCCGGTATGCGCGGTGACGTCAACGAACAACGAGGAACCGAGATTGACAAGTGAAATCAAAGTGCGACTAAGAAACTGATGAGACAACTACTTGTTTGCTTTGATTTGGGGCGCTAAAAAGTTAATAATTGATCAACAAACAGAGAAAAACAGAAAACATCATCAACATGTGCTGACTTCCAGTGTTGGTCAAGTTACTTGAAAAAAGTAATCAGTTACTAATTACTGATTACTTCCCCCAAAAAGTAATCCCGTTACTTTACTGATTACTTATTTTCAAAAGTAATTAATTACTTAGTTACTTAGTCCCAAGAGTCCATATTCATATTTATGGTGCAGGAGATTTATCCTAAAGCACCTGTAAGGTCACGCTTAAGTGTTTTTTATAGATTAGCGATTTTAAAATGGCCCCTCAGAAAAAGATCTAAAATCAGCCCTATCTTCATAAAATTCCTCACAGTAGGGGCTTGAAAGTTTGCAAAATTCCTATTTAAGAAATCTGGGAAGGTCAGGTGTGAGGCCTTTTAGGAAATGCTATGAAATCACCCTATAAAGTCTGTTCAATAGACATATCTTTAATACTTACGTGTGCTACTTAGCAAGAAAATCAGAAAAACTGTAAAATTATATCAAAGTTTCAGATAATCAGAACAAAATTTCGTTTCTAACTACAGGGATTTAAAAACAATGTGCTGCACAATCCGGGTGAACAGAAATGATCAGATGCAAAATTCAATCCAAGAATTATAACTTTATTAGGACTCATTCTCTTTCACTTTGGTCACCACACGTATGGTAGATGCAGAATGTCAGTGTATTTTATATCAAACAGCCAAAATCTAGGTCACATCCATGTTCTGAAGGTTAAGTAAATATGGTTTTAGTTGGAGTCAGTCTCACCAGCTGCAGCTCACAATGCATGATTTGGTTCCTTGGCATCACCACACATGCAGTGATAGTTTACTGGGCGTGAAACTAATGAATGTCACAGAGAACGGGAGCTTTTCAATGCTTTTTAAAAAAAAAAAAATGCTCCAGATGTACAATCATCAGTGGTGCACAGATGCTACTTGAGAACCAAACCACACACCGTACCAAGAGATTCTCAGAGCTGCATAGGCTGGAGACGATAAGGCTCGGGTTGTTTGAAAAGGAGAGATGAAAAAAGCAAATTAGAATTAAACCACTATGTAAAATATTCTGTCAAAAGTAAAAGGAAATGTAGCATGAAGAAAAAAAATTCACAGAAACTAGAAAAAGAATCAGGTTTCCCAATTAACATGAGCTGGGGAAAAACCACTGAATACCGTTCTGACACTAGAGGCAACTCCAAATACAACATTTAAAAAAAAGAAGAAGAAAAAAACTAAAAACAAAGTTGGCTAAGTTTGTCTAATCAGTGTTTTCAAAAAAACCAAAAGCCTGAAAAAGGGTTTTCCTAGTGTTCAAGACAGCACGAGCATTGCATTTACATTTATTTATAAAGTGAACATGCTGCACAAAGTATATAAAAAAGAAAACAGGCAATCCCACCATTTAAAACAAAAGAAAAAAAAAGACCAACTTTGCCTAAACTCTGTAGGCTTTTATCCCGGGATCAACTCCAGCATTTCAATACAGACATTGTACATTTGACTATAATTTTAATCTTGCATTCAGAACTGATACTGTATGTTACAATATGGGAGTAGGTGGACAAAAACACTTTAGACCAGCATAAATTAACAAGTGAACAGTCCACTGGAACTATATAGCTCTCACAGTATTGTCTGTAGATTTAAAAGTGTCTCAAAACGCTTGTGGGTTCAACAGACTGGACATTTCAATTCTCTCTAAATCTTCTGACAAGTATACATCTCACTCATGTACACTTTCCCTCCATAAATGACAACCTTTATTTTCATTCTGAGCCATAAAAATCAAAGATTTGACGATGATGCCATTGTGGAATTAAGTGTCAGCAAAAAGGGCGGTGTTCGTTAAAATACCCCCCACCCACCCCCAGCCCAGCCCAGCCCACATCATGATAAACCACTGAGTCTACCAGAGACCACGATCATAGCCTCAGTTTGACTGTGAGTACGAATCCGGTTTGCATGAAAATAATCCCCTTTAATGTGACGTAAACACAGTATATATTCAGGGTTCTTCCTTTTTTTCTTTTTTTAAATTCCCCCCATATCATCCAGTATTTATTTTTTTAACAAATCAAAGTTAAGTCAGACAGTTGCACTTTTAACACAGTTAGATTCAGCAATGAAGACTGAGATTGGCGATCCATTGGCAAAACGGTTACAGCGTCGGAGGTTTCAGCCCGTACTTCCTCGCCACTTCTGTCTGGGCGTAGGCGGCATCACATAACGAGTATAAGTGGGCCATCTCCATCTCTGACTTCGCTAGGTTAATTGCTTTGTTGAACATCTCTATCGCCTTGTCAAGATTGCCCCTGTGAAAAGAAAACACTCCAGTTATACCAAGCACTCGAAAAATGTGTAGATTTGATCATTTTTACCACCACAGGGATTTTTTCCCAGGGACTATGTGTTTCCATTGCAGTCATCAGAGTATTAAGTTCTTGGAGGAATCATTCTTTTGGGAGCTGCAACTTCACACTCGGCTGTGAACTGCTGCAGTGCGAGGTGGAGGCCACCACCTGCTAAAGCCAACAGAACCACATCATCTAAGAAAAGCAGAGATGAGATTCTGAGGCCGCCCAAGTGGAAGCCTTCCTTCACTTGGCTACACCTAGAAATTCTGTCCATAAAATCATGAACAGAATCAGTGACAAAGGGCAGCCGTGGTGGAGTCTAACACCCACCGAGAATGAGTTCGTCTAAATTGTCAGCTATGCACACCAAGCTCTTGCAACAATTGTATAAAGATCGAATGGCTCCTAGCAATGGGCCAGACGCCCCACGACAGGCACCCAGAGCTTAGTACAGCAGCTTCAGCAATAGAGGCGCTCTCAGTCTGTTCCTGTCTCTTTCAGACTGCTGCTGAAGCTCTGCCGGAGATGGGAGTTAAAGATCTCGCAGACCGGGGCCTCTGTCAGGCATTCCCAGCACACCCTCACTATAACATTAGGCACGTCAGGTCTGTCCAGCATCCTCCCCCATCACATGATCCAACTCACCACCAGGTGGTGATCAGTTGACAGCTCAGCCCCTCTCACTGTTGTTACCCACATGAGCGTTGAAGTCTGTCAGTAAGATGACAGAGTCCCCAGGGGCTTGAAGAAGGCCGGATACACTGAACTGTTGTTCAGGTGAGTGCAGATGACAGTCAGCACCCATTCCCTGACCCAAAGGTTCAGGGGGGAAAAAAACCCCTCTTGTCAATCGAGAAAAGCCCAATTTACAGGCAGCAAGTTGAGGGGATACTAAGATACCCACCCCAGCCCACAGCCTCTCACCACGGGCAAGTCTAGATTGAGACAGAGTCAAGTCCCTCTGCAGGAGACGGGTTACAGGATTACAATATTTCCTATTCCTCCTTTCCCTCTGTTGATCCAGGGGTCATAACATTAACAAGGGCTCATCCAGCCCCAGGATTCTGTCACACCTGAAGTCAGAATCAGATCCTTAAACCTCAAACATGAGGTTTGTAACACTTCAACCAGCCTGTTCAAAATGGTACAAATATATTCCTTTAGGGGCAACACAAAAGCACACAGCACAGCAGCTGACTGCTTTCTCTCAATTAGTGTTTTATAAAGAAGAAAAAAAGCACACTATGTGACTCCCTAAAACATCTTGACAGAAATACCAGCATGCTACCATTTTTATCTTTGTACAACTGAAAACATTACAAAGCAGCAGATAAATCCTCCCTGGGAATAAACACTCAGATACTGTGTGACTCACCTTTGAACTTCAATGGTTCCCATGGTTTCATAGGCAAAGTCACATTTGTTGTCGATCTCAATTGCCTTACTGATGAGGTCGAGACCCAAGTCGAGATCCTGTTTCCACTGAAGCTGCAACAAACTGGAGACAGAGTGAACAACATGTCACATTTACACAAACAAATCAGATATTATATGGATCAATATGGCCACATAACAGGGGAGAAACCCTTACCCCTTGTGGACATATGTTGTAGCATTGTCTGGTTCCAGTTCAATACACTTGTCGTACATCTCATCGGCTTTTCCAAATTGCTGCTGATCAGTCAAAGCCTGAGAAGTACACAGGAGGACTGGTAAAAACGTGCCAGCCAGGCATAAATACCATCCCAATAGGATTATAATGCTTTCACTAAAAATAAATCACTGCACATATTAACCACATTTCCATACAAATCTGGGAAATGGTAAGGATTTATGGGTATTTTGAATACATATCGTGAGGAGTTGGCCAAATCAAGATAAGCAGTTTTGTTACTATAAAGTATTACAGACAAAAAAAAAAAAGAAGACTGCAAATAAGTATTAAAACAGAACAGAAACACATGGTATTACTATTTCATGTGTTAATGTAACACTACAGTCTCTTGTCACATGTTGTTTATATCCATCTCCATCCGAGCATACCTGAGCGTAAAGAGCGTAGCCCTCTGCACATTTTGGAAACCTCCGGATAACATCTTCAAAGCCATCCATGGCTGTCTGTATTTGTGAAATATTGCTTCCAGTATATGCTTGTCTGTACTGAAGGACAGAAGAGTCAAATGAAAATAAAAAAATGGCACAAATAATCACCATATGATCATATAATGAATAGAAATAATTAAACATTTAAGGCAAAAATCAGGCAGTTACAGACAGCAGGAACTGGGATGGTCAGACCATTGAGAGGAAACTGAAAGTGATCAGTGAAAAGTGGGATATGCTCGAGGACCAGAGAGCAGGTTTTTCAGGTTTTATCTCAAACATGAGTTGTATCCAAACTTTTAAAGACTTCTGGTATATCTTCCAGGTCTCCTCAAACCGTTAGCCATTGCTGCTATTTTGGAAAAGTTACCCTAAAATTCTCTCTTCTATTGTGACTTTATATCAGCTGTCCCCAACCTTTTTTGTGCCACGGACCGGTTTAATGTCAGACAATATTTTCACGGACCGGCTTTTAATGTGTCGCAGATAAATACAATAAAATAAAACGATACGACCAAGACAAAAACTGTGCTATTTTGTAAATATAATAATAAACGCAACTTCACTGTGTAATAGTGTAACTTTATTAGCAGCGTCCTCCTGAAATGCACCAACAACATTGAGAGTAACATCCTCCTCTCTGCCCCTTAATACTCTCTGGTTGCTATGGTAACACGTAAATATTTCTTTCAAAATAAGACAAAACTACAACACGGGAAAGACCCAGGGAAATGATAAAAACCCTGAAAACCTTAAATTTCACACCCAAGCCTCAACTCTTGCGGTCCGGTACCAAATGACTCACAGACCAGTAGCGGTTCGTGGCCCGGGGGTTGGGGACCACTGCTTCATAATATTATATACATACTACTGTTAAATATAAAATATGTAGATTACTCAGACACACCATCTAAAGGCTTAAGGAACCCTGCACTGCCTTGTTTTCCCTTTTATTTTGTCACCACCACTTTTGGACTGCAGGGTGACCTGTGAAGTTTGCATGTGTGGAGTTCTGCCTACACAGTGCTGGTGTGTGCAGGTTCTGAATCAGTGCTGCTGTGGACTGATCTTTCCAACAATCTTACCTTCTGTGATTTTTGAATAAAGAAGACAAATTTTCAGATAGTGGTTGAACCTGTGCATTGTTACATATGAAGAGTTGCACTGCTTTTAAATTTGCCTTTAGCTGGTTACTTACAAGGGCAAAGCACTTCTGTGCCTGCGCCAGAGCAGAGTCAGGCCTAAGCAGGATGCACTGATCAAAGTCTACCACTGCCTCATCCACCTGGTCCAGCAGGATCTTCAGCTGAGAGAGAATACATGCATAACTGGATGTTAGCAGTTGTTACCATACACCAAATCAAAAAGCAGGTTACCAGTGTACCCTCACTCGTACCTGGCCCCTGTGATGATACACATCAGGGTTCCGCGTGTCGATCTCTGCGGCCATGTTGAAATCCTGTGTAGAGAGCACTGGCTGCTGCTGCTGCATGTACATGCTTCCACGCTTGATCAACGCATTGGCCCTCAGCTGTAAAGTTCAGATAAGAGTACAGAATGCTTTTTAAGGCTCCTGAAAAGAAATGGTTTTTGGAGCATACAAGTTGTGTGATCCTAAAAACAAGCATGCCCCAAAGTCACAACTTGTTTAGCCTATTCCACTTAGCCCTATTCCACTTAGCCCTATTCCACTTAGCCCTATTCCACTTAGCCCTATTCCACTTAGCCCTATTCCACTTAGCCCTATTCCACTTCTGGCTAAAACCCAGTTTGTCAGGCAAAATTCTGCAAGAAGTACAATAAAATTACCTGAGACCTTTATTTGACTTTTCAGTCTTACAGACTATCCAAATAAACAACCAAAATACCCCAAATAATAAATCGTCTGTACCTTCACGTTGGCGTCCTGCATGTTGATGACCCGATCCAAGTCAGGCTGAGCAGCAGTAGAGTTTCCAATCAGAAGGTAGAAGGTGGCGCGCAGCAGCAGCGCCTCAGCGGTGTATCTCCCTCCTGACTCGATCTCCTTGGTGCATTCGCTGATGATTTTGTCATAATTTTCCTCTTCCATGTACTGTTTTGCCTTCAGGTACCCAGAGCTAAGCATATAGGAAAAACTATTACTACAGAAATGTCTCCTAATAAGCACACACCACCAGTTTTTAAATTAGTATACCATGACAACTTTAGTCAAATTAAGCCCGCCTGCTTTCGTTAGTCAAAATATGTGCGACAACATGCAGGTTAGATTTTAATTATTCTTCTCAAAAATGGTGCCATAAATAAACACAGGGCTACAGATTCTTTACATTGTTCTATAACAACAGAAACCGTAGGTATTGAAAAAAGTTTGGATTAAGAAGATATGCCAACCTCTCTGAGACCTCTGCTGCCTCGCCCTCCTTATCCTTGTCTTCATCTTTCTTCTCCCCCTTCTGCAGGGGCTGGGAGATTATGTCATCCGTGAAAGAGCTAAAGTACGACTTGATGAACTGAGGCGACGGCATCATTGGCTCACGGTTCTGCATTAAAATGGTTTTTGGAAAAAGAAAAAAAAAAGTTCAATGTGAAGATAAAGGCAAAGAAAACTGAAAGGAAAGTGTCTGAAACTGAACAAACACCTTGTACTTCTCTTTGGCTTTCTCTTTCCCAAGCTGCTTTAGCACCTTGTCTGCTAGCAGCATGCTCTGTTGGTTCTGGAAGGCCTCGAGAATACACACCGCTGTGACATCTGGAGATCACAGGAGAAAAACGCAGCAAACTGTCAATGAGAGTTGCACCTTAAAAGTTAAACTTGGAACAAACATTTTTATAGAAACATCTCACCCTCTAGACACTCCTTCCTGTTTTCTAGTTTTTCCAGAGCTTTAGCCCTCCTGAACAGAGCCTTCACATAGCGTGGATTCAGCTCGACAGCCTTACTGCAATCCTGTACCACCTCTGTCCACTTCATCTGAAATCAAAGGTTTAGTTTAGTTTTAATTTGAAACATGCCTGCTGTGTCTTCATGAGAGGTCACTTTAACCTCTCGCTGAGACAAAATGAGATACTTTGTGTATCTCAGTCTTCAAACATAAAAGTGAGGAAAGTTAAGATTCAAACACAATCTGGTAAACATTGTCTAAAGAACACGAACCATTTGCTTCTGCAGGAGCCGACAGAAACCACAGTTTGTTTCATTTAGTATGCCATCAGGGTGTGAGAACAGCAGGACTTTTTAACATACACTAAAGCCATTTTAAGTCCAAAGGAGTCCCTTACCCAATCAGCTTAACCTAGTGAACATCTCTGGGGACAATATCTAACTGAGAACAGTAATAACACTTAAACTGAGGTAGCTGGAGCTCAGTGTACACATTATGCTTCTGGAAATGTGCCTTTAATTATTTTTAAACTCTACAACAACTTCTGCATAGTTTACAGGATGTTGTGCCAACCTGCTGTTCGTAGGCTGCAGCTCTGTTCTGGTAAAACGTTGACAAATCCGACTTCTGCTCTGTGGGGCACAGAGCAATGGCCTCTGTGTAGCACATTATGGCATTTTCATACTTTCCAGCTTTGAAGTACTTGTTGCCTTTGTTCTTAGATGCTTGGGCTCGATCCAAAGGACTCTAAATGAAAAAACAAAGAGAGAGAAAGACAATTATCATTGATTTGTCTCTAATGCAAACCAATAAACTGGACACGTGACCAAGGAAACAAAACAATTTACAAAAGCTACGCAACAACTGACCGACCGTCTGAGGTTTGTTGAACAAATTGGTGAACTGCTGCAGTAATTATTGACACCAAGTGCACACTCAATGCCTGATTATGCACTAAATGCACTCTACATAACACCAGCATACAACCAAAAACTTTAAGTACATGCAGTTAATTTCACACAAAACCTCAGTAGCATGCAGAGTCTTGGTACTTTCACTCTGGATGCTTCCTTTAGCTAGAATAAATACAGAACTCTTATCTACACTACTGCACTCTATAGAGAGCAATTAGTGTGATCATTTTAGAGGCCTTTTAATTTTAGAAAGGTACAGTCCTGTGCCACTCACAATTTCTTAATATTATACTGGGAAATATGTGGCAGTAAAGTATGTGAGGCAAAAACAGAGCTTGTAAAGTTTGTATGAAAGTTAATATTTAGTATGGCCACAAATAGGACATCAGGGTTGATTATACACATAACCAAGAATGGCTTACAAGCATACTTGACAGAAATATGTGCATTTTTTTGTTATTTACGTCTATTTTATAATCAAAAATGAATTTCTTGCTCAAGTAAATAAATCCTACTTTAAAAAAGGAGTTTAACATATGTTTTATTGAGGTCTTGGTGATTTTCCTGAACTAAGAACAGACTCTTCTACATCTACCTCATAAAATGTTGGTCTTTGACCTATTTCAGTTAGAATTGTCCTACCCATGTGTATTACATCGTTTTAAGATAATGTAAAAACTTTAGTAAGTTGTATATGTAACAGAAAGTAAACTGAAACTGTTTGACATCAGCCAGTTATCTCTAAAACGCACTGGCTTTACCTGTTTTGCCTGCTGCATCACATTAAAGTTCATTACACTGTTTAGCAAATACAGCCCATCACTGAGGACATTGTGGATGACAGTGGAGAGTAAATGAGGTGACAGTCACCTTTGGCTGCTAAACTGCCTCTACCTAAAACAGACTCGAACCATCCCCGCCCCAACGTGACTTTCTGGGGAAAGCAGCCTTAGCCAGCTAAACATTACAGTTACAAAACTCTAATATTGTTACGCGGTTGATGCTTATTTTAGCGCTCAGCATCGGGAATTTTGGCGTCAGATATGGACGCTTTTCAAGTCTTTTGCCGCAAACATTTGCAGCCAGGTATGTTGACCTAGCTACTGTTAGCTCTAGTGCTAGCTCGCTAGCGATTAGCATAAGCTAATCTGGCTCCAGTGGACCGGCTGCTGCCGGCCTTGCGCTGCGGAGGTAGAGCAGCTGCTTAGAGGCGGTAACGTCGGATGTCCTTGACTGTATTTTTATGGCAATGACGCGGTTAGTCAGAAGAGTGTACCCACTGCACGGACACTCATCATGCTAATGTGGTAAGAGTGAAATGAGGGCGGCAGAAGCGTTACCATGTTCTCCTGCTCTCGGCCGGATCGAGATTCGCCGTCCTGGCCCTGCACGGGGCTGGCGCTGCCTTCAGGTGTTTTCCGCTCCCCGGTCCCCTTCTTTTCCTTCGTCCTGCTGCGGTTCCATAGGTAAACCGCCCCGACTCCGAGCACTATGGGAGCCCCCACTAACAGAGCCAGTTGCCACCGGGGTAGTCCAGTCCCAGACTGCGGCTCGACTGGCTTTGAAGCAGCCATGATGTACAAGTGAGCAATAGTTAGCCAGCCAGCAGCGTGACCGAGCTCCGCTTCTTCTTCCCGTGCTCCGCGAGGTCACGGACACCAAGGAATCATGGGATACTAAGAAGAGGGGGACCCACGTGGCTGAGTGTAGTTGCAGTCTTACAGTGAGGATTTGTAGTCCAAACATCGCCAGACCACCAGCTACCGCCTTCCCAGTGCAGTTTGTAGGTTTATTGAACAGAGAGGTTTGTTATGGACCACTGACCACATGGACCAAGCACTTTGTTGACTGATATTACAGCGACGCCTGCTATATTATTAAGACTTCATAAACATTATTATCAACAGTAAAACATTAAAAAAGAAACAGACACAAAAAGAAAATGATCAATGTTCTGCATATAGATTCACTGCAGCCAGCAGGTGGCGATGCTGCATCCATACACTTACACTGTGCCGTAAAAACTCTATAATGTACATTAAAGTGCTTAAAAAAGTAATTAGATCACTCGCCAACAAACATGAAAACACAAATATTTCAGTGATCTGTCAAAAGGCTGTTTAAAATAAAAACTTATAGTGTTATTTATTAGGCCTTTACTATTTGCATTATTTTGTAAAACAGTACATTTGAAAATTCATATATAATAATTATATTTTAGCATTAAATACATATTATTCTTATTAAAGCGCTTAAGCAAACTAGTGGATTAACCATAAACACAGAAATAACCATAGATTACATAACCCGGCCCCACTTTACATTCACGGGAACCGTGTGGAGAGGGTACACTCCATGAGGTTTCTGGGCGTGCAGATCTCTGATGATCTCTCCTGGACTGCAAATACCACTGCGGTGGTAAAAAAGGCCCAGCAGCGTCTCCACTTTCTGAGAGTGCTCAGGAGGAACAACCTAGAGGAGAGGCTGCTGGTGACATTCTACAGAGCCACCATAGAGAGCATCCTAATGTACGGCATAACAACATGGTATGCAGGGTGCTCAGCTGCAGACAGGAAAGTACTGCAGAGGGTCATCAACACAGCCCAAAAGATCACTGGCTGCTCTCTGCCCAGCCTGGAGGTCATTGCAAACTCTCGGTACCTCAGCAGAGCTGGCAATATCATCAAGGACCATTCTCACCCCAGCAATCATCTGTTTGAACTATTACCGTCAGGCCGACGGTACAGGTCACATAAAACCAGGACAAACAGATTCAGGGATAGCTTCTTTCCCAGAGCTATCACCGTTGT
Source organism: Oreochromis niloticus (assembly GCF_001858045.2). Lineage (NCBI taxonomy): Eukaryota > Metazoa > Chordata > Actinopteri > Cichliformes > Cichlidae > Oreochromis > Oreochromis niloticus. The sequence goes on along the minus strand of NC_031980.2, from coordinate 37,086,232 downwards.
AAATAAGCACAAAAACAATTGAACCTGCTTAGCCATACCATACTGTCACTGTCATTATATTATGCTGCTATTCATACTGTCATACTGTCATTATATTAATGCTGCTATCCTGTAAATATCATACTTACTTTTGTTGAGTAGTTACGTTTGTTTTATTGTACCTTTTATATTTTACATTTATATTTATTATTGCATTTTTCACCAAGGGAGTGGCACTCCAATTTCGTTGTACCCTGTACAATGACAATAAAGGCTATTCTATTCTATTCTAAATATAAAAAACGATTTGGGTAATTATCAGTATTTGGGGAGCGCAAACCTTACACTTGGTGATAATCTAGTACATTTGTATTCCTCTGTGTTTATGCTTATTTGTTAAAAGCCTTTGTTGCTTTGTGTCAGTGAGGGATCCAGGGTTTTCTCTGTGAATTTCACATGGCAGCGTGCTCGGTGCTTGCTGAGATTTAAGGTTTAAGTTTTTGCTGTAGAAAGAAGTTTTCTTCCCACGCAGAGTGTACAGTGGACGTTAATGTTAATGTTAATGTTTTTGTCACTTTTCAAACTCAAAGTAATGTAAGTACTCCCAAGCTTTAAACGCCGCATGGTCGAGTTTTTTTCTGGGATTTTGCACAACCCAGGAAAAAATTAATTATTACATAATTGGCTTGGACTGACAATATTATGGATTTTAAGAAAGAAATGAATCTTGCAAGCTGGTTTTTAGATGCTGCTCCAGCCAGCCAGAGAATCCCCCGCCACCCCGCCCCTCTCCTCCATGTGCACCAAGCAGCAAGATGCAGTCTCACCTCGCAGGGCGCCCTTACTCCCCTCAAATACGCAAAATAAAATAGAATCGGTGCCTATGCAATCCCCAAAATGTGCTGGCATGATGTCGCGGTGGCATGGGTGCGAGCAACTTTTTGTTTCCGATGCCTATGATGACCTCATTGCATTGCTTTTTAACTATTAAGCTGACAAATACATTTGCCACTTTTCTACCTTTTTCTAACTGCTATATATAATGATAACTATATTTGCTGGGTTTTATAGGACGTCAGTGCCGCAAATAAAAAGAAAAGTTTAGATCTTGAATTTTTAACTACAGCCTGACTGATGACACATTTTTAGAACTATTGGGGACTTTTAAGGAATAAAAAGTTATGATGTTCTATCTGAATATGTGGAAATAAATACACCATTACTAATGTTGTTTGTCACTGGCCAACCAGTATACCAGTTGGGCTCCAGTGTTGTGTGATGTGTTTTGTTTTTTTTTTAATCATGGTTGAACACTGTATAAGATATTTTTATGTTTATTCTTTTGAAGGAATGCCACCACACATGTTGGTTTTGCTACATAGATACTGTAGCCTTGATAATGAGCCAGTTCTTTCCCTCACAACTTGAGGACTGGAAATATGGACCTAAGTTTGCCAGGACGACAGGAGCACAGCTGCAAATGATTTACAGTTTTCCCTCCTGTCTGCTGGATGCAAGCAGTCGGCTGTGCCAAAATATCAACTTCAGAAGCTCACAGGCGTTCCAGCTCTGATCTGTGGAAGTCATATTTGATATCTGGAAGTTGACTTTGTTGCTCTGTGTTCATCAGTGGACTAATAAGGTTTTGTCACATCCATCATGTTTCTTTGTCCAACGTGAAGTTTTGGAACAGAAATTAAACATGGACCCTCCGTTTTACATTTAACACCCTGTAGCTGTCATCTTAGGTGGACGCCAAGCAGCAGGAGATATCAGGAATGTGCTGGTTTCTGTTTAACCGAGGACCCGTCTTCCTCTGACCTCTTAGAGGATATGCTGCATGTATCTGTGAGACTTGGATGTCAAACATAAGGCCAGGCAAAGACACTTTTCCAGCCACTGGATGGCTTTGGGAAAATGTGAAGGATGGCATAAATATTTGGAGTTTAAAATATTTTTTAATTTAGGTTTTATAGCTTCTCCTTCTGATAAAGACTTTCCCCATGGCTATTAATACTATATCAGTTAATTAAATTAAATTACAAAGTACCCTGTTTTTTCACTATTGATGATAGAAACAAAAAATGGCATCTTCTCTGAATTAACCAACTTTTTCATGTATAATTACAGGAGCATCTGGGCACTGAGCTATCAGGGTTTTTCCAGTAATTTCACACATTTCTTCCATTTTGAGCCCAAAGAATCAAGCTGAAATATTTCTTTCATGTTCTACAGCACCATTTCTGTATCATGTAGAAAAACTCATCTCAGTGATTAAATGTGTAGTTAAACTTCATTTCATTGACTGAAAGGGGAGATTCACTGGTGAATTGTATGTGGCCTGCAACGTAAAATGACTTTGACATCCCTGCTTTATAGGATCATGTGTGATCACGTGACCTACAGACGACTCTTGCCTATGTCTTCTGTGGCGTTTGTTCCTTATATCAGTAACTGGTCCAGGTTTTTATCATTTCAAAGGTTTTACACCGACACATTGATGTCCAGAGTTTCTTTGGCATACACGGGAACATGTTATGTTATTATTATGTTATTTTTTCTGTGTAAATCTAGTTTCTTAACCACATTATGTTTCGGCCCTTTCCGTGATCACTCGTTCACTCGTAGATTGCGCACCTGTGCCGCCTCAAAGCCATTTCCTGATTGGCTGACTGAAAGCGTCGTGGTCTCGCGGAGCACAGGAGCAGCAGAGCAGAGTTTTCTGTGACTCTCTGCCGGAGCTGTCCGGCTTCCCTTTAATAATATCCCTTCAATCATTTGGCTTTTTTCCCCACCTTGCTTTCCAACAATGGAGTTATTTTCTCGATATCTGGATAGAAGCAATTCAGTCAGGTAAGCTTTTTATATTTAAATAAATTGCGTTCAAATCTAGTTTTGTTACCTCGTAATTTGGAAATGCCGCATGTTAAAATATAACAACTTTTGTCTCGAGTTAAAAACAACCGCGAAACTCATCAGGAAGTTTTCATGACGTGATCAGGGTTGAATTTAACGTGGCGTTTTCTAACTTGGAGACTTGGATTTGTATTGTTTATGGTTGACAAACAATTGGGAAAATGGTGAAAGTACATTTATTGAGCTAACCTTGAACTTCGTACACGGATCTCTCTGTGTGATTGATTACCAGTCTGGTACACCGCAACAACAATGACTGATAAAATAACTGTCTTTCTTTTTAACTTTCACTTCTGCATTTTCAGCCTTATGGCTGCTTTCTTTCTTCTTCCTTCGTAGAGGAACCGTTTAACTCCTCACACCATCCGTTCATTTCCATATGTTTTAACTGTGTAGCCCACAGCACTGCGATCTGTTTCTGTCATCTGCATGATGGTTGTGTTGTCTTACAGCTCTATCATAACTCAAGACATTATAAAAGAGGAGAACCTCAGAGATGACCTGAGGTATTATTTCATGAGTCCCTGTGAGAAGTACAGAGCCCGAAGACACATACCCTGGAAAATGGGAGTCCAGATCCTGAAAATCATCATGGTCACCACACAAGTATGTGCACTGGGGTTTATTGTATGTTGGGAAAGACCAGGAAAGAAGCAGCGCTCAGAAGGGGCTTCCTGGAACTGTAATCTGTAATCGAAGGCATGCAGCCAAGAGCAGTGTGTATATACACATGCTTACACTAAGGGTCCTGCTTAAAATGGGAGAATAAAGGAATATATTTCTGTTTGTCTTTATTTTGCTGTTCAATTTGTATTGTTTTAGAAGCACATGGCCCTAAAACAACAACAAACTTCTTTAAGGCACCTTATCAGTATCTCACGTAATGTAAAGCTACTATAACGTGTTTTCCACCTCAAAAGGAATCAGATGCGTATATGTTCAACTCTCCTTTCTTGTTTTCCCCACAGCTCGTCCTTTTCGGCCTCAACAACCAGCTGGTGGTTTCCTATAAGGAAGAGAACACCATGGCACTCAAAAACCTTTTCTTAAAAGGCTACAGCGGGGTCGATGAGGACGACTACAGTGTTGCTGTCTACACAAAGCACGACGTCTATGAAAGTCTGTTTTATGTCATGGATCAGGCAAGTAATACTTCTCCAGTGACTTTTTTTTGCTGTAGTGTTATGAAGTGTGTGTAGTGTGGAGTTTTACTTACACACATCCGGAACTCCACCACTGTGATAAGAGGACTCAAATCTAATGTTCATATAAATATATCTGGTGTAATTTAAGTGTCACATGAGTTGGAACTGCTTCATTTTTTTGAATTTCTTGTTTTATCATGTTTCACTGCGATATGCCAGGTTTGTCTCGTCACCCTGGAGTGTTTTTTTTTTTTTTTTTTTTTTAATTTTTCCTAAAATTCCCTGTTGTGTACAGTACAGTCAGCTGGACCAGCTCTCCGTGGGCCCGATCAGTTACGCAGAGGATGAAAATGGCAGGCTGCTGCCCCTCACCATGTGTAAAGAGTACTATAGGAGGGGCAGCGTGGAGCCTTCAGATGAGACCTATGACATCGATGCTCAGCTGGAGACGGGTGAGAGGGAAAATTTGCATGTCAGTTTGCTGTTATAGGCGACGAAGTTGGTATCAGATTTGCCGTTTAGATCATTAAGATCATAGTGTTGTTAAAATTTCCCCTTTGGGCTCCTGTAGTTTTAATATTTATTGACAAACTTGAATACCTGTAATGTAAATGTGTGATTAGAGTTCTTTTTAGAAAGAGGACAAAAGATTCATGTTAAAAATTTTATTTCTTATATATTTCAGACGTTTTAGAACTGCTATGGGATTTACTGGTAATAGTATGGGAGTATAAGAACTAATTTTGAGCCACCAGTAACAAGAAAGGGAAACAAAAGCTGTGTCTGTGTTTTTCGCACACCACATGTATGTGTTGATTTTTTTTTTCAGTTTGTATGTCACACGATCCAAAGACTGCAAACCTGTGGAGAACAGAGAATTCATCCTTTTTTGATCTGGATTTTTACAGGTATGCAGTACCAGTTTAAAATATTTACATTACATACTGACGTCTCCTTTTTAAATCAAATGTTCTGCTGCTTTTTCAGACTTGTCGACATCAAAATAACCTTCCAGCTGAAGGGAATCAACCTCCAGACGGTGCGTTCGCGAGAGTTACCCGACTGCTACTCCTTCTTTGTTACGGTATACATTTCTTGCCATTATTAACGCCATGTAAAAGCAGCAAACACAGCTGGAGTGAAGCACATATAAACACCTCGATCCCTTTTGATTTGATAGATAACGTTCGATAACCAGTGTCACAGTGGAAAGGTGAAATTATTCCTGGACATAGACGCTGAGAGCAGCGCGTGCCGAGCCTGGAAGATATCGGGGACGGGTAAGGTGAACTTCTCTAACCAAAGCGAAGCAAAAATGAATAATTAATGGTAACAAATGTGGGAGGAATGAGACAGGTTATGGCTTTGAAAACTGTTTTTCACGTTTGAGTAAAACAACAGGTCAGCCTGCAAATGCAGGTTTGGAATATTTGTAAAAATATCAAAATGTTGTCAAGTTTTGAAGAATCAAAATAAATAAAAATAAATCTTATTCTGCCCGAGACTCTTGTGGACCACTGTGTCTGTCCAGTTTATTTTGTATTGCAGTAGCTTGTTTACCACATTGTTAAAGTATGTGGAAGGATATTTCTCCAAACTTGTACTAGGACTGGGCAGTTTCCTGTAACTGAGGCGTTTGCTTTCAGACTTGTATTATCAGTGTCAGAAATGTGAGTGTGAGGGAGTTGAGAGTGATAAAGCCTCTCACACCCACACTTGTTCTTTTTGTGTGTGTGTTTCAGCTCAGAAGAACACACACTATCTGCTGGTATTTGATGCCTTCGTTATTCTGATGTGCCTCACATCAGCCGTGCTGTGCACTCGCTCCATCATACTGGCCGTCAGGTTACTCCAGGTCAGCAACACCATGCAAGGAGTTTCTTTTCTTTTTTAAACTTAAACATCATGGATAAAGATGATTCATTTCAGGAATTGTGCAGTTTTTTGTGTGTGTTTGTTTAGTTTTGTAAATTGACTGAATTTCCATTGTTTTATTTCGAAGAGGTTCTCCAGATTCTTCCATGAAAACTTTAATCGGAAAGTGTGCGAGGACGACCAGAGGGAGTTTCTGAACGGCTGGTACTTGCTGGTCATCGTCAGCGACCTCTTGGCCATAATTGGATCGATTCTGAAGATGGAGATACAAGCTAAGGTAAAATGAATAATCTGGGCTTTGTATAATTTGGACTGTTTAAAAAAAGAAAACTGCAAAAAAATCAAGCTTTTGTATTTATGAGTAGCCGTGTGTGTGTGTGTGTGTGTGTGTGTGTGTGTGTGTGTGTGTGTGTGTGTGTGTGTGTGTGTGTGTGTGTGTGTGTGTGTGTGTGTGTGTGTGTGTGTGTGTGTGTGTGTGTGTGTGTGTGTGTGTGTGTGTGTGGGCAAATTTCTATCATTATTTCATTATTTTAATAGTATAATCCTTGATTTATACAATTGAGAAATAAATACTGGGCATAAATTTTGAGTAATACTGAAATTGTGGTGGCCTTTGGAATGAAACAAAGCAGGTGCCATAAAGATCTGTTTAACTTTGCTCTTCCTTTTTTTTTTTTTCATAGCCACCAATGTGAGTGTTTTAAGTTTTGAAGAGTTAGAAACACTCATTTATGACCAACGTTGCTTCTTTTGTGTAATTTATCACTGTTGGTGAAGCTCTACTAATATTTACTACAATAACTTTACAGCTGAGGTTAAGTCGTCTGATTGCAGCATTACTCCACCAATTAGGCTTTAGTATCCTATAATTAAATTGTTAGACTTACAAAGGACAGTTTGGACCTTTAATCAAACATGATTAAAGGTCCAAACCAAATTTCAATGTGAGTGATGATACTTTGCACTGCGATTCGGACGCTGATGTTAACTTTGAGCAGGTGGACACAATCAGAAATGTGCAAAATCGGTGAAGCTGTCCTTTAGAGAAACCTCGAGTTTACATTTGTATAGTTTTCTTCTCAGTGCGCATGCATTAAAGCATAAAAGCATGTTAAGGTTTATCGTTCCTTGGCTTCACATTCACTTTGTACTTTGGATGATTATTTTATTAGGGTTCAGACTATGTCATTTACTGCTCCTGATGGCAGTCATACAGCAAAACCAGCTTTAACTGGTCTACTGTAATATAACTTATGTATACTGTATGTAATTATGTAACAGATTTTTCTGGAACTATCATTTCATTCCTAATCATGGACTTTCTCTGCTCTCTTCTGTAGAACCTTACAAATTATGACGTGTGCAGTATCTTCCTGGGGACGTCTACATTACTGGTGTGGGTTGGAGTGATCAGGTACCTGGGATACTTCCAGAAATACAATGTGAGTCCATGCTCAGCACGGCTGATGTAAGCCATTAATGTTCTACATTTATGATCTCGAAGTTTGAAGTCTGTTTCATGTGAGAACTTTTAATGAGGTGCAAGTTTGACACTAAGCAGGAGCTCACCACAGTAAGCTTAATACAACAGTGATGGAGAAACTTACTAATATGCTGTGAGAATGATATATCATTTTAATTCTCATCATGCACATGTGTATACCTGTATCAGTCCACTCCACCCTCACATAAATCTTCTTTCAAGTGTAGGTGCTGATCCTAACCATGAAGGCAGCCTTTCCGAAGGTCCTGCGTTTCTGCTGCTGTGCTGGCATGATCTACCTCGGCTATACTTTTTGTGGATGGATTGTACTGGGGCCGTACCACGAGAAGGTAACTTTCTAACTGGTTTTGAGGAAATCACTGTGATGGGTGTGACAAAGATGTAGGGGAAACAATACAGGGTTTTTTTTGTTTCTCATGAAATACTGCTGACACTACAGATATCGAATAAAGGAACTTCCAAATGTGCACATCTTTTAAAAAATTGACTTACGATAGTGTTTTGTGGTTTTAGGTGATTTTTTTTTGGTCGTGCCCCAGATTCACTTTTTTGATGATATGACCTGTAGATGAGATATTCAAAGTCTTGATTTTGATGAGTTTTATGAGATTTGCAAATCAGTGATTTGTTTATTTGACAGTTTACTTTAGTTTTTATTTACTTTTTTGGAACTGTGGTTGTACGATACTTTCATTTTTATGATGACTGGTTTTCCAAGCTTCTTCTTTTAAATTGCTATTTCAGCATGTTGCTCTTCAAACTGAAGAAAGTGTACACATGGCCTTTGGCTTCTCTGTACAGGAGCAACTAGAGTTCACAGTGCATTTATAAGACTCTCTAAGTAAAACTGCCACTAGGTGTCAGTGCATGATAATACTTTGCTTCACTGACTGCTGTTCCCTGCTTCATTGGTGGCCAGGTTTTCAACATTGTACAGTGATTGCTGCCACATTCATGATGCATTCATTTGTGCACTGACGTACGTGAGAAGAAATGAATCAAATGATTGATGATAAGCAACAGAATTATGCCATACGTTCAAATAATTGGATGAACTGCCCCAAAACTGAGCAAATATCTCAAACTGAAAAGTCTTTAGAGGCAACAAGAAGCAGTTTCCTCCAAATTTCTGCATACGAGTAAGAAAGTTTTAAGAATTTGCAGATATTACAGCTGGAATTGACCAACATTTGGAGCACTTCTTAAAATCCTGAAAAACTCTAACCTTAACTGGGAGCTCCCCAGACAGTGATCTGTATGTTTAGCTGTTCTGGCTTGTTAAGATAAATTATTTACGGAAGTCTGAGCAGAAGTAGGCGTCTAAACACGGCAGAGCTCCTAATCTGCAGAGGCAGATGTGGGAAAGCCTGAGAACAGCTGCCTCACATCTTGCATCTCACTGGCTAAATTGTTGATAATCTTGAGCTGAAGAGGAGTAACTACTGTAAATATATTGTGAGCTGATTCTTATGTTTGCTTGTCAGGTCACTTCACTACCTCCCATGTTTAGGAATGCCTGTCTGTGGAACTAACAATGCATCCATACGGTTGGTGCACTGAAGGCATTAAAGCAGGTCATTTTAGCTGTTAAATACACTTTTCTCTGTTTAACGATAAAATAGACTCTTATCAGGCCCACATGAAAAGTAAATTGTTACCTGCCTACCATTTGTGCAGCCAGCTTTGCTATGCCAGCGTTTAACGTCAGCTGTGTTACAGTTCTTTACGTTTGCCCAGCGATGCAGTCAGCAGAGACTTTTAGGATATTTATATTGCGGTGTCTTGGGGAGTCCCCGTAGTGACCTGTAAGCGCTTCCAGGATCCTCAGGTTATTTACAGAAGGAAATCAACAGGGGATGACCTACGACTTGCCTTTCCAGACGTCTTCATGTGCTGTCAGCTGGATCCATAGTGTCTGAGAGTGATGTTGTTTTTAGATCCTATCTAAATCTTTGCATGACTTCTTTCTGTTTTGTGTCTGACTTTCTGATTGGTTCTTTCAACCAACTCTCTCCCTTTTTTACTTTATTGGATCGTTCCTATCAGTCTTTCAGTCTAACTCATTGTCTTATTATTAAGCCTGCGAGGTCCAGCGTTTCTTTTAATACATGTACTTTTGGAAACCCCAAGTTTTCTTTAATCTCTGATCAATACAGTCGAAGCACAGTGAAGCTGGCCTATAACTGAGCGTACAGGGTGTTTTCTTAAACACTTCTGTTTCCTGTTTAATATGTTGATTGTAGTATTCTGAAGTGACTCATCTTTCTGTGATGAACTGGGTTTTGACCTTAGACTTAGTCATTGTGGTTTGTTAGATTAGCTGCTTAAAAGATCAGAAAAGTCTTTCAGTGTGAAGAAGTTTTACTTGTAATTTATAAGAAAAATAATAAAATAATGTCATGTTGTTGTTGTGAAGTTGGTGATTAACAGTTAATTGTATTTTATGGCATTTTTACAGACCAAATGTATTACATTTTATTTTTTTAAAAAGGAAGAAAACCTGCAGTAATGTAACTTTTTTTTTTTTCTAGCTTCTCATTTGTTTTGTTTTCCAGGAAATCTCAGATTCATGTGGATTTGTTAACTGCTCACTGCACTGTTATTTCCCTCGTTCTCTGTAGTTTGAGGGCCTGAGTCTTGTGGCAGAGTGCCTGTTCTCCCTGCTGAACGGAGACGACATGTTCACCACCTTCGCCCAGCTTAAGGACAAGAACACCTTGGTGTGGCTCTTCAGTCGGGCTTATCTCTACTCCTTCATCTCCCTGTTCATCTACATGGTGCTGTCGCTCTTTATCGCTCTTATAACCGACGCCTATGAGACCATCAAGGTACTTCTGCATTACCAAGTGCGAGTCATTTGAAAACTGTGGGATTTTGTCAATTAAACTATTGGATCTTGTTAGACCTGACAGGAGGATGGAAAATGTGGACTAAGACTGAACAAGAATCCTTACTGTACTTTAGGTCTTGCTGGCAGAAAGCACAAAAGGGATGTTCCTCTGTGACTCTGATGGAGTGATGAGATTGCCACTCTTCAACCAAATGTCACATCAGTGTTACAGGTTAAATCTAGCTACGTAACAAAGAGAGAGGATGATGCAAATCGAGTGCATTTATATGAGGAGTGAAGAAGTGTGGACTTACTCTAGGTTGGGAAGGAGTTAAAGTAGCTTTGGGGTCCCATTCATGAGTCGGGGAAGGAGCGGGAGATTGACAGATGGTTTGAGGATGCTGTAGCTGTCTGCTATGGGAGGAGATGGCATCGCTTTCTCTCTTAGCTATCGATTTACTGGGTGATTTGTGCCCCCCACCCACACATGGCCACAAGCTGTTGATAGCAGCCAGAAGGAGCTTCCTCAGGAGGGCGTCTGGGTTCTTTCTTAAAAAAGGTGAAGACCTTAGTTATTTGAAAGAGGCTCAGTACAACCGGTACTTGGGCATCTAGGGTGCCTCCTGCATGAATCCTAGGTTAGTTGTTTCTGGTATGTCCACTGGAGAGGAGATCACGCATTAGAGGGAGTGTGTGTGTGTGTCACAGATGGCTTGGGACTGAAACTGCAGAGGAGCTGGAGGAGGTTGACAGATGAGGGGGAGTCTGGGCATCCATGCTTACGCTGAACCAAATAAGCAGCAGAGTGGATGGATGGAGAGAAGTGTCGAGGACAAAAAAGGGGGGGCGGTTAAGTGCATCTTGTGCTCCTCTTACATCTTACTTCCTGTCTTGCTTGTCCCTTAGGCAATAATGTAATTACAGCTTGCTGAGAGGAGACAATGATCAGTGAATGATACTTCTATAAAAAGCCTTTATTTCAAATTTTATATTTAAATTATGAAGAAAAATATGAAGAAACCAGTCAGAATGTTTCTCAATCCATGTTTCAGACATTGTGCTACCTGCTTGTAGTTTTGTAGGCTTGAGTCTACAACATGCGTTATATTGGTGTGCATTTCTCAAATCTAGCATGGAACAAGTTTTGTCCTCTGACTTTGAATGTGATGCATTTTGGACTTTTTCTTTTTGCTAACAGAGTTACCAGAAAAATGGGTTCCCGCAGACCGACCTGCAGAAGTTTCTCCACGAGCCGACAGAGCTGCCTAATATAGAGGAGAGCGATCAGACAGACGTCAGCGTCAGACACTCTGTACTCTGCTACTGCCAGGGGTATGATTCTGTTCACAGTAATGCTGGAATGCTTGTTTAATATTTAATCTCTCTTCACACACTCGGCCACACCTGGGACCTGCTCTCTACAAACATCAATGTAACATAAGAGGTATTGTGTTTTAAATACCAGCTTAGAGTTTGTTAGCCAGTGAGATTTATGATTTTATTATAGTTTGACGGTTGCTTGTTGACTGTTAGGGCTATTACTTAACCCAGCTTATTGCTTAGATCTTAGTTTGAGAAGAAGATGTAGTCTTAACCTCTTAGCTTTTGGTCATCAATCAATATCTAAATCAACTGATGGTCAAAACTGTCACTTTTAGTTACTGTTAACATGAATGCTGACGGTCATGCTGGCAGAGTGAAACGCATCTCTTATTCTTGGGAAAGATGCATTAAGTCTTTGGAAAAGTGCTGGCACCACTGAAGTTGATCCGAGAAACGATGAGGAAAAGCAGTTACATTCTCACTCTCCCTTTCAGTCCATGTACAAATAAACAGGTTTCACGGTAACATGCAGAAATGAAAACAGAGTTTGTGTCGCTTACACATTGTTGCCATGATATACGGACACCGTACTTCTCTGTATGTCGGTGTTTTCTTCTCATTCCATTTCCATGAGCCAATCTCTATCATCAGCAGGCAGCAGACTGCAGCGGAGTTTCCTCCACGCTGCGGTTTGGCTCCGTCTTACGTGGTTTGAGAGCAATGAAATTAGTGGTGGGAGCTATGCTGACACACCCAGTGATGGGCTGATTACAGAGAAACTGAGGGCCTCCACACTGCAAGGAACACCCCTGCCCCCACCTTCCCCTTAAACTCCCAGCCATTATTACCTCTTCACTGTGTTATGTCCCTGAATGCACAGGTCACGGTAAACATTGTGATTCAAAATGAGCTGAAAAGGTTTAGTGGTTAGTCGAAAAGAGTTTTGAATGCACTGGAGAGACTGGTTTAGCGGCTCTGTTGTGCGTGGTTTTATTAGAATGACCTTGCACGGCGTTCTCTCTTTATCTTAACCTCTGTTTGGTAGTCTGATAACATGAAGTGTTTAACATGCCTGAGAAATGTTTCATTTTATTTCCTGTTATCGTTTAAAACGGCAGCGCAGTCCCACGTTTGCTCCGAGCAACACTTCCTCCATCACAGCCAGCACATTACTCAATTTTGAAGTTGATGTCTTCTGTTCAGGAGATTGTTTCACTGTAAACGGACAGCATTGGTTTCTGTAGCCATCATCACAATCATTCCACTTCAAAAGCATGAGACTGTTTTATGACTGAGTGCATGAGATGTTGTTTACCCGGTAAAGCAACTACTGTAGTCATTTGTATAGAGCTGTGTTTGGCGTTTGCCACCAAACTGTTATTTTTTTTTTTTTTTTTTTTTCCTGCCAGAGCTTTGAATGTTTGTACACACAGTAAAAATGATTTGTAGTCATGTAATCATTGGAAAAGTCCTGGATTGAAATCACTGGTATTGGGAAAAGTTTCCTCTGCTGTATGTGTCATGATGACATATTGGAGCTTAGACAGTCTGTCCCCCCCCCCCTCTCGGGGCTCTTTACTCATTGTTTCAGCAGACATTAACACGCCAACTTTGAGGGTTTTGTTTTAGGGTTGTTTTTTGTTTTGTTTTTTTGTCCCATGGATGTTTGTCAGCTGTTTTCTATCACTCAGCTATCCTGGGTTTCCAGCTCTAGTTGCCTTGAGTGTTTAAGGAAGTCTAGTTTCAGTTACAGTGCCATTATGTACTGATATGTACATCCTCTGTTGAAATGAACATGAAATTGGCGACCATCTTTTAAAGTTGGCTCAGTTTTCTTATTAGTACTCTTGTCGTTTTGCACAGACTATATAATTGCATTCATTTGCAGCCTTTGACCTGACTAAATCACATTTTTACAAGCATCCTTATCTTACTGTCCCAGCTAAAATTAGATCAGTGCTCTCAGTTAACGTCTTAATGTCTTACTGGGTGAAATTTCATCTGGATCTGTTACCTTGTTTGGAAAGGAAGTTGGGGAAGTAATGGTGATCGTTGTGTTGGATTTAAAACTTGTTTACCAAAAGCATCAGGTTTGTTATCTCTCATACATTATGACTCTGAAGTCTTGTGAATTCAATTAAATGTAAAATAACGTATACATGTGACAAAGGTTGTACATCTGACCGTATTTGGACTTAAATGTATCAGCTGCAGTTCGTCAGAGATTATGGCCCTATTCCTGAAAGCGGGTTCAACAAAATGTTGACTCCCATCATAAACTCTGAGATCAGCAACTCAGACTTTTCAGTTTCAGAACAGGCTGATCAGAGTTCACCTGGAGTTTCACGTGCATGAGTAGGAAACAGAAAGCAGCAGTCAGCGGAGCTCTGATACTATGATTCACCATAGCATTTGGTAAATAAAGAGCAGAGCCTCCATTTTAATCCAGTGTACAGAGGAATATGAATGTGTCAGTGCGGATCATGATGTTTATCTTAAAAACAGGACAGGTGAAAGGAGTCATTTTAATCAGCCTGGGGCACTCTGTCATCATCACATAGAATAAAATTTGTCTTGTCATTGGCTTCGCTTTGAGAGTCACCACCATTGCTAAGCCTCATATCAAAGACATTACAGTCATGCAAATTAATTGTATCCTGTGTGGTCAAATGTTTGAGCATGTTTGATTTACCCTCTTTGTTATGGTCAGTGTTGGGGTTAACACAGAGCACTTTTAAGAAAAGTATTGCATTACTGATTTACTCCCAAGAAAGTAATTTGTTGCACTGAGAAAGGTCCTGAAAGGCATACACGTCATGAAACATCTCATAATTACCAGTTAAAAATGTAAAACTATAGGTTACAGTTCCACACACCAAAACAAATCTCTATCCTAATGGGGACGCATACAGTCTTTCTCTTAGTGTTCGGGTATGAACACAAAGCTGACAACGCACAGCAAAAAATGTAAAAACCTGCACAGAGACAGAGTGATTCTACATAGAAGTGGAGTCTGCAGCCTGACTGCGCATCAGTTTGTTACCTGTTGAAGTTCAGGCTCTTTCTGCTGGGCTGGGGTCAGCATTCACTCAGCTTTTACTCTGAGCTCTTGGCTAGCTTAGCATTAGCATGCTGTCTAAGCATTAGCGTGCTATCTTTGCAGATGCTTGCAAAGAAATGAAATATGTTAGCATAATGTAGTTGTTTCTGTCCTGTATGCAGTCTGCACATTGCCATCGTGCACTCGTCCTTTTGTACAATAAAATTTTATGTTTGAAAGGAGGAGATAAGATTAGGCTTTTTTTTTTTTTTTTTTTTTTTTTTTTTCCCCTCCTTTGACAACAATATGATTAGATACAACTTGGTCAGTTGGTCCCATCATCATCAAAATCCGGCTCAAAACTGGAATCCTACTGTAAAATGTGCCGCTTACAGCAGATCATAAAGATGAAGGAGAATTATCTAAATGTTTAAAAACAAAGTGTCTAAAATTGAAACTTTCTTTGGTGGGTTTACTTTGATACAGTGAAGTGTGCAAATCTTTGCTTTGTGTTACTATCAAACCTTCGTGAAGGTGAAATTACAGACCGGAGAACAAGGCCTTTGCTGTTGTGGCTTCTTTAGAACTGTAATGATGGGTGTATGGGAATTATCCCAAGAACATTGCCGCGATAGTGTTGCAAGATTATGCCCTAAAGTGAGAATTCCTGTCTGCTTGTGTAACAAGTTGGATGTATCATCCCAACATAATATTGATACACTTGGGAATAACCGTGTTGCCTTGGTTGCTACATTTAAGATGGCATGTACCCTAGATTTGAACAGCCCGTGTAGTTTTAATAAAGCTGGAGCACACTTGAGAAAACCTGGGATGTGCAAGGTGATTCGTATACAAGCATGTAGGAGTCCCATAAATAGGATACTGCCACTATTTAAGATCTTACACTGCTTGCTTTGCTTGAAACTAGAGGAGGCTGATTTTGAGTACCAGTAGAAACCACCTATTTTTCTTTCTTGAACTTGGTTCAGATCATTTATGAGTAAACAAAGTTTCAAGGGGATTCACTGTTAACATATTGGTGCTTTCTATAGAGAAGCATCAGTTAACCCTGTAATCTAACATCTGAGTGGAAAGTAGCCTATGCTGTAGTTTGTCATCCTCATGGTGTTGAAGAAAAGTTGGTTTTATGGGTTCTTTCTCTCTCCTTCATTCTCTCCTTACAGAGTTCCAGCAAATGATGATGTCATACTTATCAGCTGACGGCTGCCCCGCCTCTGGATGAGACAGTTTAGGGAGGAAAATGCTGGGAACAATACTTCACATGTCTGAGACAAACTTCTCTACGCTGAAACACTAAAAAAAAAACTTGGAGAATGTAGACTTACCTGTACACGTGTAACATCCCATGAGGTGCAATAAGAAAGGCCAAATGAGTTCCCTCCACTGAACGGGAGTCCGGAGCTCAAGATGCAGAGCTGCAAATGGGACCAAGAAGAAGTGGTTGCTTGGATTAACAGTATACGTTTATAATACTGCTTAGATGTTTATTTGGCCAAGGAGTTTGGTCGAGTGCTGTTGTGGAATGTACAACATTAAAGTTAATTTATTAAGTGTTGAAGTAAAGATTGCAGCAAGGCTAATCCTCTTATTTGTCCCGTTTTTATTTAAATGTCACCATGTCACTGGTGGTGGGAGGGGGGTGGGTAGGTGGGTGGGTGGATGAGTTTTCTCTGAAGTGCACAAACATGTTTCCAGCAGAGTTGCGATTGAGTAAGACTAGTTTTGAGTGAACACACCAAAACGATGAGTCAGCTCGATCAGTGTATAAGCAGGTTAAAGTTAAAGACAAGCTGGAGCATGACTTTTATTGCAGAGCTGAGCTCCTAGTTGGATAAGATCAAAGCATCACATTTCTCTCACATTTTCTCAGCAAAGATCTCTGCAGACTCTGAAACGTGCCTGGATCATGAAGTTAAAGACCCCTGAACAAAACTGTTTGACGAGCCCTCGCACATTCTTGTGTTTTGTTTTGTTTTTATTTCCTCCTTCCTCTCCCCCTTCTCTCCCCCTTTCTTCAGTAATCAGGTGCATCATGCAGGAATGTGTGCACATATGTACACAGAGCAGTTTGAAATGGAGAGCACTGCACCTTTTAGTGAAGAAATATTAAAATACAACTTTTGTAACAGCTGTATTATCCTTACATTAAATGAAAAATGAAACGGCCAGGGTTTGTTTGTTTGTTTGTTTGTTTTTTGAAGATGCTATGTTTTCGTGCACAAGCAGCTGTTATCATCTTCGTCTTGGTTTCTGCCCCCCAACACCACCACAACCCTTATTCCTTTCAGCACTTCTTGCCAGTCTCGCTCGGATGATTGTTCATTGTTGTAACGGAGAGCTTTTCTTGGAAAAAGGCACTTTTGGCATGTGTCCACTGAGAAAAGGAACTTTTTTTTTTCTTTGCTGGGGGAAAAAAAAATCCTGCAGATAAAACGGAACTATTCCCTGGACGCTAAAGGTTTCAGGCCTATCTATTGTGATGAGCTTACATGTCATCTTACTGACGTCTCAATAACTTTAAACGTGATTGTAAGGTTTTCATCCAAAATGATTTACAAAAATGAGTGTGGAACACACATTTATTCACATTTCCTCTATTGTGCCCTTTGATTTGGGAGTACCTAATCCACAAGATATCTAACTTTGGGAGAGCCTACTAGCCTCGGCATTGTAGGGGAGGAAAGGGGCAGGAAAAATACTACTATATTCTACCGTCATCCTGGTATGATGTAAACAAGACAATATGGGTTAAAAATCTAACGTCTAAGTTGATACAGTTTGTTATTTCTTTTATACGCCTCTTGGTTGGGGCCCCATCTCTACAGAACCCCTGGGCACAGGCCCTGAATGGCCATTGGATAATCTGAGCCTGCTTCTTGAAACCCCAAAGGAACAAATCCTTTCCAAGGCTGATTTACCAGAAAATGGTTTCAACTTTTTTCAGTGCTGACTCTACCTGAGTCAAAAAACTGATTAAAGTTGCATTAAAACTAGTTTAACATACTGCTGATTGTGTCAAAAAGAAAGTTGCCTATGCAGGAAAAAAGCCGCGCCTGTAATTAATATTTTATCAGACATATTTATTATTAATGCTAAGTGGCTGTATTGTTGTTCAAGCTGGAGCTGCTTTTAGCTACCGCACATAGTCTTCTGTAGCTCAATCTAGGAGCTGGAGTCCTTCCAGCGCTACTGTGGATGAGACGATTACTGGAGAGCAACAGTTAAAAAAACAGGTTAAACGTCACATTTTACCCGTGTGGTGCTTATAGGAATGAAACCAGATGAGTTTAAAGGAGAAATGTATTTGTGGCTGAACTGGTAAAAATTCATGGACATGTTAAAAGCTTTTAAAAGCCAAAAAGTTAGAATGTTCCACGATTAACACTGAAAACACGAATAAGACGTCACAATGTTGACATGGAACTGTATCCGCAGCTGTCACGTAGTCTAACTGATAAACTGCTGGTTCATTCAGATCACTGACTTGTTATCGGTTTCGTTTGGTCATCGTGCGCTCGCGGGGTCTCGTGCGTAAAGAATACAGCAGTGAGTGTGGGTGGCTCCACGCTCACGCCCTCTGCGTCACGCTGCTGAGACCTGGGGAGGAAGACACTCTGCTCTCACTCTGTCCTGACAGCGGCGCAGTGAAGTCACCTCCCTCTGTCCTCAGCCGAGGACGCACAGCGCTACAGGAGAAACATGTTCATTAAGTCGCTACTGAGGATTTCGCAACTTTAAGTCTGCTGACACACGAAGGACAAACATTTCCCACAGGTAAACTCGCCTGGCTGTTTTTTCCCCTTCTACTCGATCTCTTGTAATTCCCCTTTTTAATAACTTCTTATTAGTCTCCAAAAGTTGATTCTGTTCATCTGGACGTAGCGTTTTGTGGGAGAAACGTTTCGTCTCTCATCCAAGTGACTTCTTCAGTCTCAGCTGACTGCAGGTTTCCCCAAACCTTATAAACAGTACAGTACAAACTTCTTATTAGTTTTGACTTTTTTTTTTCTGTGGTTTCTCCAAGTGCTTATCATTAGTCTGTCCCACTGTTAGAATTTCCTCCCCCGGCTTTGCTGCCCACTGGTCCAAGTCGGACCGGTTGTAGTAAAGTCTGAGGGAACAAAGGAGTCATGAAGAACAGTGTACCTTGCACCGTATTACAGTCAACTGTTGTTTATTACCATGTATGCAGTGTTTACCATAAGAAATGTTTGCAAGGTGGAAATTTCAGATTGGGTCCATATGATTTTCACTCTGATTTTTTAATGTATGGTCATGCCCTTCAGCTTTAGTAATGAGGGTTTGCTGTGAGTTTAGCTTTGTTCAATCAGAGCAGCTTACTCCCGGTAAACAGGCCCTGGTGTGTGTGCTTTGGAGTTTAAAGAGTCCATAGTATTGAAATGGATAATGAAAAGTTCTGCTTTTAATGTCTTGATATTCTCATTTCACAGACTTTCCTTTTAAAATGGCCAAACAGAACTCCTGTCATTACAATGAGACGATGAAGTTCTTTTACAACAAGAGTGGAGGTGACGATAAATGGGACACCACTCAGCTCATCCTGGTCCAGGTTGTGGGCTCCATCTTCTGCTGTTTCATCCTGGTCTCCAATGTTATGGTCATAGCTGCTGTCATTACCAATAAAAGGTTTCATTATCCTTTCTACTATCTCCTTTCCAACCTGGCTGCCTCGGACTTCCTCGCAGGGATAGCATACGTGTACCTCATGTTCAACACGGGGGAGGTGTCACGGCAACTTACTGTCACTGGTTACTTCATCCGCCAAGGTCTTCTAGACATCAGTCTCTCAGCTTCACTGGCAAACCTGTTAGTCATAGCTCTGGAGCGTTACATATCTGTCATGAGCTGGAAAGTTCATAGCAACCTGACGAAGAGGAGGGTGACCCTGCTTATTGTGCTGGTGTGGGCCATTTCCATCTTCATGGGGGCTGTGCCCAGTCTGGGCTGGAACTGTATCTGCAACCTGAACACGTGCTCCAAGCTCGCTCCCATCTTCAGCAGGAGCTACTTGATCTTCTGGTCTGTCTCTAACCTGGTGGTGTTCCTCATCATGGTGTCTATCTACCTGAGAATCTACGCCTACGTTAAAAAGAAGACTGCGATGCTCATGCCACACACCTCCGGCTCCATCAACCGCAAGAGGACACCCATGAAGCTCATGAAGACGGTCTTGGTCGTGCTTGGTAGGTGCTACTCATAAAGGTTTTCCCTGAGGAGTATCGCTGATCAGTAAATCATAAAAACACTATTGTGCTTTCTAAAGTTGTCACAAACTTTAGAAACAATTTAGAGTCTCTGCTGAAGATGCTTGATTATAATCTATATGTTCCTGACAGGATGGAAAAGCAAGTTATAAAAGGGGCAAAAAAATATTAGAAAGTGAATCTCTGAAATGCCGCGTTTGCCCAAACAGCAGCCATTCGGTGCCCTCACATCTGAGAAGCTGTAGCCTCAGAGTGTTTAGAACTAATAAGAAATAACTCTTAACTTATTTTTTAACCTCTGGCACATAAACTCATTATTTAGTGGCATAATGGTTGTCATAATAACTTCTCCTCTTCTCAGTCAACTCCATCTTAGATGAGGGCCTCGGATATCATTACCAGGCTCCCTTTGTTGGCGTTTTGCAAGAGGATACCTTTCAATAGAGGTTCAGTAATAAAATCAGACCCTTCCCAGTGCTTTCTATTGTAAACGGTACAATAGGAGTATACAAGGATATATATGTATAGGACTACTAGAGCACAGCTACAGACCATTAGAAGTTACACTGATTTAAGTACAGTACTGTGAAAAAGTTTTGAGCCACCCCTCATTTCTGTACATTTGGCCAAGAAAATGGGCAGCAATTCATTGAAACGTGTGCAAACATGCACCGAGATATAGAATACGAACTCTCTTAGACAAGCTTGCTTGTCATTCCTTTAAATAGTCCTCAGGAATAGTTCACCAGACTTGGAAGGACATTCGAAGCTATTCTGTGGAAGATGTCTTTTGTTTGAGGCTCTGGGGCGGCCACTGTGTGCTGTTCTATGTTTGTATGCTTTTTACTGCATTGGCAGCATATTTTAGATAACAAGTACGTCACTGCCAATTTGCTATTTTCCAGATGGTTGAAAAAAATAAATAAATTTGAAGGTATTTTGACATTGACGTTTTGAGATTCCCAACACCACTGACTGACATGCAGCCTTAAACCATGGCAGAGCCTCCACAGATGGCTGTAGACACTCGCTGATGTACCTCTCTCCCGACCATTTTATCTCTGTCAAACTGTGTTATCATTGTTATTTTACACAGATTAAGTTCAGAACTAAACAGTTTTTTATGACAGGCTGCTGGTAACAAAGTGCCTAAAGATACAATTTAAAATTGCTTCTTTATGCATAACAGAAAACTTAGCAGACACAACAATAGTTTATCCCTTAAGTTAGCTGCCTATTTTATGCTTGAATGACTCAGAGGTCAGTGTTAGTTGGCTTAATAAACAAAACATTCCTTTGAAAATGGTCAGGTACAAGGACTGGAATGAACTGACTGAAAAAGCAGCCAATGTCCAAAGACAAACTGAAAGATCTGGAGAACTACTGCTCAGGACCACTTTGAAACCAAATTAGATGAAAGTCTGGATCCTTGAACGCAAAACATAAGGAAAAGACAGATAACTCGAAGCATTTGCAGTCTATGTATATTAAAATACCAAAGCTAGGAATGCAGGCCAGACTGATGCATTTCTGATAGCGCTGCAGGTCAGACGAGTTCCTCAGCGTTCAGTGTGATTGCTTTTTGTTTTGTGTGCTCTTCAGATAAAAGAGAAGGTTGTAGCGTCGCACTACAGAGATATGGTCTAGCATTGATCTTTCTCAGCTCACGCAGCCAGATATCTCAGTGCTGAATGTAGTGTAGAAGATGTTTGTCTGTTTAGACACTTTATTGCAGAAGCTGTGTAATTATCTCTTCCTGCAAGGACACTACTTCACAGCCTGTGTGGCGTACCATCCACCACACCACACTGGTTTTCAGTCAACGTCCCCTCCTCCCTACCCAAAAAAGGGAAAAAAGAAAAAGAACCTATACTTGGGGATTTCGGCGATTGCTTTCAGATGCACTTCTCCATAGCTCGTTGAAGTGTAATCACACAAGTGTACGTTCGTCCCTTCAGTATGTTTACTCATCTTTTGATTTCCTTCTTCCTCTTAACCTATCTCAGCTTTCATAGGGCGAGATATGGTATATATGGTATCTCCTGTCTGTCACAGGCTAAAGCCCTTCACCTCTGCTCATAGTAGCAATAAACTTCAACAGTTAACAGACAAACTTACTGGAGAGTATGTAAGACATAAGCAATGGGACTCTCACACCCTGTAGGGCATGGAGTAAGGTCCAAGGTAAAGGGAAAACTGCTTGTGCAGACAAAAACGGCAACAGGGCAAACCAGTTCAGAAATGCATACGAAGCACACATGCTTTGTTAAAACCAGAGTAAAATAACTGCGTGCAGAAACACTGGAAATGGCTATGACCTTTGTCACACCAAAGAATGAATATGTTAATGCATAAAATGTCCTTTAGAAGTAAAAGGAAATAACAGGTGTCCCTGTTTTCTCTGTTGGACTGTTTTCTCTCAGTTTTCAGCCTGTAACAGGTTTGTAAGTGTAAGGAATCACTGTTCTTGTGTTTTCATAATTCCGCTTAATGGCGCTAGTTTGTCAGCATGCAGTTGTTGTAGTTTAAGCATACATCTGTTTAAATGTAGCACATCCCAGTGTGTTGGGGTCTGCTTTTGAAGTGAAGCATCGTAATACTCCCGGCAGATTTGTTTTCATTCTTCAAGTGTAACCACAAATCGACAAATGAATAGCAAAAGGAGCAGATGTTCAAAACATGGGCTTCTAAAGCCTTTTTTTATTTGTAAGAGATTAAAGAGGAAAAACGTCTGAGCTTGTAGAATACATCAAAAACTGCAAGATGAAGTCCATTTAATGGAATCTCATTTACAGTTTGGTTCACGTTACTTTGGACATCAAAGATGATGAAAACAAAGTCAGGCGGAAGAAGGCTGCATATAAATAACTAGTTTTTGAGTTTTAGAATAAAAGCTGAGCTCAACCCTTCTCCCTCTGTCTGAGAAAAAAAAATGGTGAGCTGTAAAAAAACCCAAGAAAAAAACATGTTTTTCTCCTGCTGTTGACATAAGGCTCAGAGATGCTGTAGTAAAGCGGACAGGTTGATGCTTGTTGGTTCTTTTTAGTTTCGGAAAAGTTTTTAGTTGCTTCGCTTTGTGCCCAAACATGTTTGAAGTAGATGGCTGCTTCAGTGCCTCCGTGACCCACCTCATTATCTGCTACACACACAGTTAAGTACTGAACACAATAATGACATTGTGTTTCCAACCTGCGTCTACTTGTTTCTCGACATAGGCAATCTGGTTCTTTTACATGCTGTTTTTTAACTTCAGGAGTGGAGTTTTTTAACCTGTGCACAATTCCTGATCTCCACATATGCAGAGCAATCGGACATCGGGTGGAAGTTCAAATGTTTATACAGGGCATCCAAAAATCTACAGGCGGTGGTTATGTTTATGTCTGTCGAGAGGGTTGCTGAAAACCTCTGGAAAATGTAGGTCTGATCGTGATGTAAGGTCAGGCAGAAGCAAAAAATTTAAAAAAGTGAAAATGTGCAGACCGGCTTCATTTTGGAGTAATAAAACCTAACTATCACCTGACCCCTGCATCATCTCTGGCCACACAACCTCAGCAACCATCTTTTTTTCATTTTCCAGCTTCCTCTGCTTACCTCAGTCTGTTTGCTAAGCCTTCACAGTGTTTCATCGTGAACTGAGTCAAGTGGCTCTTAATCCAAGTGAAATGCAGCAAATTGCAGGCAAAACAAATGTATGAGGGGGATTAATAAGAGTAACCAAACTAAATGTTTAATATTGTCTGAAAAGAGGAGGGAACACACTGGTGACCTCAGTAACATAAAAATGCCTGCAAGTCCGCAGAAGAGAGAAGTGAATGTTTGCAGCATCCTTTCTATTGTAGAGAAAAACCACTAGAAAGGAAAGATTAGAGATGACCAAAAGCAAACACAGCTCTAAAGTGGCGTGTGGACAGATGAATCGGTGCTCTGAAAGAAGCGCACGGTTGAGGTCTTGTTCCGAGTCCAAGCATCTGAAAACGTGTGTCAAACATGGCGGAGGCAGTGAGGTGATGTAAGCATGCGTATCTTCCAGTGGCAAATGGCCATTGATGATGTGCCAGAAGACAGAAGCAGCCAGAGGAACTCTGAAGTGTGCAAAGCTACAGTTTCTGCTCATTCAGCTGAATGCACCAAAGCAGTGAAGATGATAATAACACAAAACATACTGCAAAACAACCTTTTTTTAGGTAAAGATAAAGAAATGAAATGATCTGCTGTGGGAAAGTCAGTCACACCATGTTAACCTGATTTATCGTTCCCTCTCACTTGCTGATGATAAAATAGTTTGATAAGGCAAAACAAAGGAGACTGTTTGCTGTTTGTTTTTGCCTTTTCAAACGGTTCATGACGAAGTATTTAAAATATTTGTCAGGAATCTAATTTAAACCTGATAATAGGAGGCTGCACATGCGAACAAAAGGACCTAATCCTCAATCTTTAATGCAGTTTTTTGGTTTGTTTGCTAAAATCAAAGTTGAAAGTTGCCACTTTAGACCAATATTTATCAATGTTTTAGTTCAAACAATAAGTGTCCAAATTGTCTTGTCATAACTGTATAATAAGATGTTTATTATTTAATTTTCATCTGCAAAATGTTAAAGACTTTTCAGTCTGCCTTTGTACAAAAATTATGCAAATTTTTGAAAGGGAACATATTGAAGATAATGGCGTAATTTGCTGATTTCTGTTTAGGGGCCTTTGTGATCTGCTGGACTCCTGGCTTGGTGGTTCTGCTGATGGATGGCCTTAACTGTGAGAATTGCCACGTCATGAAGTTAAAACGCTGGCTCCTGCTCCTGGCTGTACTCAACTCTGTCATGAATCCCTGCATCTACTCCTACAAGGATGAGGAAATGTGGGCAACTTTTAAGAACCTCATGCGCTGCATTGGCAACGGCACTCGTCGGCAGAGGTCAACAAATGCCAACTCCAGGCCACTGAGCTCTGGGCACGACACGGGCAACAGCCAGCCCCCCTCAGAAGAGATGAAGAACGATGAGGGTATACTCAAGAACTGAAAACTTTTTTCTTTTTTTTTCTTTTTTTTGAGAACATCTGTCTAGATCTGAATGATCTTTATGAAAAGAGACTGGAGTTGACTTGAAAGAGAAGCTACATGTGTCTCCAGTTGGTCTCAGTGGGTTGTGTTTGTCCTCAGATTAAAAGCAGTCTCCTGAAGAGACATTTCACGCCAACTCCTCCACTGCTAGAGTTGGTTAGATGGAGATAAGGGATCTTCATGCACTGCTGTTTCCCCTAATGAATGCAAACGAGCTGTTCTGTCAGGGTTTGATCATTTTTGGACACATACCTCCCATTCTTCCATAATGGGAATCATCCTGTGTTTTTTTTTTTTCTTTTTTTATCATATCCTCTGGGTTACATAAGCGCGGGTGACGCTGCACTCGAATGGCTGATTAAAACAAGTCGGCGTGGCGTACACGGCTGTACATTTCCACTTTAAACCTGAGAGGGAGTAAACCAAACGAAGTGTGACATCACTATGATATTCTGTATATCTGCATGAATCTTCCTGTAAGTTCACTTCCTGGTTAGCTTTTAAGGAATCCTGTAGTGGAAGAAGAGTGACATGTTTTTTCCAAGTCGGGCACTGTAAAGCTGTGGCTTAGCTTGGGCAGGACGCAGTTTTATGTTTATTTTATGCTTTCAATAGATCCAGCAAAGCATTCTTGAAACTATACTGTGCAGAAAATATGTACTTGGTGTGAGATGTAATTTCAGTCATTTCTTGTTGCGTAGTTTGGCCTCTGGTGAACAGTCTCTCCTTTTTTCAGTTCACCTGTAAAACTATGACCTGCAGCAAATCACGCAGACAGACTTGTTGTGTAACTTTTCTTTATTCAAACATTCAGCTTGCTGAGTGGCTGATGCTGCTCTGATGAAACAGCTGGTCACCAGTAAAAGAGCTGTAAAATGATGTTGCAACAAACTGGATTCCAGCTGAAGGTTTGGCATACAGTGGGCCTTCAGGACCTGAAGAGGATATGACTGAATAGACTGTACCTCCCTTTGCAAACACAAGCCCCTGCAGGCTGATTAGGAAAACTTCCTGATCAAATCTAAACCACTGACTGGGCTCAAACGACTTTTCTTTGGTTGTAAAGTATTTATGCCATGTCTGTAAATTGAGAGACAAGTTAGTGGAGACGTTTACACCTTCTGTGGTTTGTTTGTTAAGCTGAGATGACCTGTGTTCCTGTGTAGTTTTGGACTTTTAAAGCCATAAAACTTTGATGTCTTTTTAAATATCTTTGGACATTCTTTTTCTTTAATAAGCAAATATAAGAATGTGTACAATATTTCTTTTATGACATCATATAGAAACCTTAAGTTAATTCCAGAAGAATATGTAAAATATATACATTTTTATATCTTTCAGCATTTGTTATATTTCTTATTTAGGCTCATGGAAATATTACTTGATTGGTTGGTCAGTGTGTTTTTGCTTCAGCTTCATTTCCAGAGGACTAATGGTGGTGAATAGCGCGCCCCCCCCCCCCCCCCCCCCATCAGCTTGTCATAAAGTTGGCTGCTGGGATTCATTTCCTACTCGTCATCAGTTGTCATACTGTAACTTTCAGACTTTTCAGCTTGACTATAGTCTTGTTAAATGTTGCACACACCACCCATTTGGCACCCACACCAGTCAAAACAAACCGTGCAATGCTTGAAAATCCAGTTTGACTGAAGCAAATTGTCTAGGGATGTTAACTAAGATGATCAATGCTAAGTGATGACTGATTATAATACTATAAACCTTTACTGAATTTATTGCACTGAGAAGAACGGCTAAAAGGATCGTCTGTAGTCAGCAGCTAATGAAGTACCGCAGCTTGAGAGCACTTTGGGATGATTTATTCTGTTCAGGCTATTTGATGGGCCTCAAGCACTATACGCTTTCAGTCAATTATATTATTGGCCAAAGAGTCTGATAAAAATAATTAAATCCTGTGTGGATTGCACTGTAAAAATGGGACAATCTGAATTCAGTATAGATTTAGTCAGTTAACAGTAATCAGTAAATGCAGGCTGAAGTAAGAGTGAACTATTCAAACCCACTCTCTAGATTTCTGTGCATATAGATGTAAATGTCTTTCTTTCCAAAGTAAACGCTGTATACTGCGTATTATGGATGTTGTTCTTGTTCTTGTTCTCCCCCTGTTTAAGTGTCAGGTCTCCTCTCTGATTTACAAAAATCAACATGCTTGAAATAAAGCCTATTGTTTACTCTTAGCAACCACAAACCCACAGCCATTTTAATTTTTCCACAAGCTGGATGTACGGTTTTTACTGCATTAAAATCCTTTCAAGCTTTAAAACCTCATACAGCGGTCTGAATGTATTGCCCTATGCAGAAGCAGAAGAGGTACATGTATAGCCCGTCTCAGGTGGTAAATGACATCCAGTTTCATTTCAGTTGTTGAGATATGGCTTGACTCGGGTCATGTGGTTTGCATGTAGATGATGCTGCATGGCGGCGCACATTGTATGACCAAAGCAGAGGCCTCTGTAGATCTGTAATTCCTGCTGACTGGCACGCTGGTTTAACCTTCTGAAAAACATGAACTGTTAACTGCGTGGTGTGGCAGTCTTTTTCTACAGCTGTGCTGTAATTATGCCTTCTTGAAAAGCCAATTAAATTTCACATATGTTCAGAAATGCTGGCTTTTGGTTTATTCTAAACGTTAGGGCAAACAGATGTAGGCACAGATGGGACATGTTGTATAAATCGTCCCTTTTGCTCTAAAAGTAACAAGTCGTATCGCATATGAAGGTCAGTTTCAAAATTAAATCAGATTACAGATTTATTCAGGATAAATTAGCAAAAAATAAAAATAAAAAGTTAGTCATGTATTCACTTTATATGGTTCTCACATCCAGAGAGAACCTCAGTGTACTTTATTAAATACATCTGTCTGACTGCAATTTAGTCCAAATTACATCATATGGCAGCAACTCGGTGCATCTACACTTGTAGGAAGAAAGGTGATTTACGTGACTTTGGAAGTGGCCGAGTTGTTGGTGCCAACAGGTTTATCTGATATTTTAGAAACGGTTGATCTTCTGGGATTTTCCCGACACAACCATCTTTAAAACTTTCCCGTTACCTGAGAGAAAATGCCTCGTTGATGCCAGAGGTCACAGGAGCACAGCCAGGCTGTTTTAGCTGATAACCAGCAAGGTATGCAGAAGAGTGAAGTCTGAATGCACAGCATGTTGAACGACCACACTGGTGCCACTTCTGTCATCTAAGAACAGGAAACTGAGGCTATGGTTCAGAAAACTGGAAAAATGCTCCCACAAGGCTCAATTTCTGTTGCAACTTTTGGATGATGAATGAAACACAACAAAGCATGAAAGCATGGATCCGTCGTGCCCTGTATCAACGGTTCAGGCTACTGCTTGTGATGTAACGATATTTTTTTTAGCACACTTGGTCCCTTTGGTACCAACTGAGCATCATTTAAAGGCCACAGCCTGCCTGAGTTTATTTAAGACTCTATTTCAAACACAGAGGACAGAGCGTAACCAAGTATGGCAACTTAGTTTGTAATGTTCAGGCTTTTGTGTAATGCTGAGGAACCCAATTACTTTGCTGTCCAGTCAAAAGGTGTAAAGATTTTTATTATAATGAGTAAACAAAGTGCTTTTGTTGATGCCCACTGCTGATTTTTTCCTTTATTATTGCCTCTCAGAACCAACAAAGTTTTCCAGAGTTACAGATGTGTGTCTTAAATGAATGAACATTTCCACTTTACACATATGCGGCTGTCGTGTCTGCTAGGATCTGGACAACACAGTGTTCAACAAAGTAGATCAGACTGCTGGCTGATCAACAAACCAAATGACCACAGGATAATTAGCTGTGGTCCTGTAGTGGTAAGATTCCCATGAACGTTTGTCCACCCCCAGCACTCTGTCCTGCACTCTGTCCCTTGCTGTTTTCCATGACAGGTTTGGAAAGGAAGGAGGACTGTCAGTGTCTTTAGAGAAACTAGGGCCTCTATAAATCATATCTGTTTATGAAATGTGCAAATATTGGATATAGTATCCCTGCCTTCAAGTGTATTTACACTGTTTGAATGCATATGCTCGGGTGACAAACCCATGTGTTGTCACAAGTCAGGCCTTGGTACAGTACCCTCGAGTAGCAGCAACTACTGGGGAAGAGTTCAGTGTCATGCACATAGCTTCAGGCTCCTACAAATATGATGTCATAAACAGGATTTTCCAGCTCAGGTGAAGATCTGCCGTGCCCAAAACGCACACACATACGTATGCAAACACATGCTTGACATTACATTGAATCAGTGATTGTTACTTGAGAGATGCTGCCGGGAAAGAGAAAAATGAAAACGCCTGTGTTAATTACACATTTGTGTAGTTGGACACAAATACTAGAAAAATCACACAGTATCTATATAAAAGGTGACTATTCAGAGAAAGCTCTACAACAAGCAATAACAACATCACATGTGAGGAGTTTCAGCTCTGTTTTGTTTTGTGGAGCTTCTGCATTTGAAAAACCGACACAGACTGTCGTGTTGACCACGCGCTAACTTTCACTTCTAGTAATGCGTCCGAGCATCTGTCATGAACGTGAGTGCCACAAACTGCTCGTGTATCAAATCAGGGTCCACAACTGACACAACAATATGTGACGCACATCATGACAATGCTGTTTCATTATCTGTTTAATTAACTGCAAATGTATTTCATATATTTATATTACTGACAGAATCATTTAAGGTCAGTTCACACACACACACACACACACACACACACACACACACACACACAACCCCGTTCAGCTATCTTAGTGAGGACCCTCATTGACATAATGGTTTCCCTAGCCCCTTACCCTAACCCTAACCATTAAAAATGAATGCCTAACCCTTACCCTAAACCTAACCATAACCTAATTGTAACCCTGACACTAAAACCACGTTTTGAGCCTCAAAAATGGCTTTAAATGCCTTCAAAAATGTGAGGACCGGGTTGTGTGTCCTTACAAGTGACTGCTGGTTCTCACAAGTATAGTAGAATGCAGATTTCGGTCCTCACAAAGATAGCTAGACAAGAACACACACACACACACACACACACACACACACACACACACACACAGATATTTGCATTGTTAACTTCCTTTATAACCAAGAGAAATATCATCTTCTTGAGTCTTACTTAACAGCCTCCCCAGGATTCATCTGAAAATATTTGGTACTTAAATGCACATGTGGTGCTTCTCTTCACTTTCTAATGACTGACTTATTGTGAGTGTACAGTTATGAATGGCTTAAACTGCAAGACTGGAAGCATTGTACTGATAAAGCACATAATTCTCTTTGACTCTCTCTCAGCTGGCACACCCAGAATATGCTTTGTGTAAAAACCTTTTAGATTCCTTTTCAAAGCATCATAACTTTATCTAATGTTGCAGCTCTGGTGGAAGAATGAATGAATGAATGAATGAATCCATCTGTCTGCATACTTGAACAACTAGTGTAGAGGAGTGAAAGCACATTTTTGGAGAAGCACTTCTGCAATTCAGTGTGCCCACTGAATGTCTGACAGTGGTAAAAAAATAGTGACTCACGCTGTAACCAAAGCAGGGAGGATGACTCAGAAAAACTGGGCTTCAAAGGTAAAGCACCACAAGCAAAACTACTAAAAAGCGTTGCTTATTTTACGCCGGTGTTGTGGACCGGTGTAACGTCGTGTAACAAGAATTTCAGAGCTGATGACATTTTACATTTATTTCTACTGACAAAATGCAGCTCTTAAAAAATGCACACGTGCTCACAGAGACATGCAACAATGTGAGAACATGTTTTCATTTGCTCAGGCATGTCGCCTAACAGCCTACTCACTGCATATTTGTACCAAATTAGAAGCTGGGATACTTTGATTGTATCACCTAGTGAGTCATGGGATTAGTTTTTAATATTCTGGGAATTTTTTTTTATATTTGATTAGAAAATAAACCTATACATCCATGCCCCTTTAAGTAGTTGCTGCAGGTTTGGCAGCTCCACATCCATGATGTGAATCTCCTGTTCTACCACATCATAAAGGTGCTCTGCTGGATTGAGAACTGGTGACTGTGGAGGCCGTTTAAGTGTCATGTTCAAGAAACCAGTCTGAGGTTATCTCCGCTTTGTTGCATGGCTTATTATCCTGAAGGAGGCAGTTATGAAAAGATGGGCACACTGTGGTCGTACAGGGATGGACACGGTCAGCAACAATTCCCAGGTGTGGTGTTAAAATGACGTTCACTTGGTCCAAAGGGCTCTAAAGTGCACTAAGAAGTATCGGCTACACCATCATACTGCCACCATCAGCCTGAACCATTGAAACAAAACTGAAAGATCAAGGTTTTCATGTTGTTTATGCTAAATTCTGACCCCACCATCTGAATGTTGCAGCTGAAATCAAGTCTCATCAGACAAGGCGGGATTTCCCGACCTTCTGTGGTGAGCCTGTGTGACATGGAGTCCAACATTCCTGTTCTTATCTGACAGGAGTGGCACCCGGTGTGATCTTTTGCTGCTGCAGCACATATGCTTTATTTGCATTATTTGCTGCTGCCTTCCTATCATCTCATACCAGTCTGGTTTCCTCCTCTGGCCTCTGGCAAGAAAGCATTTTCACCCGGAAAACTGCCTCTCACTGGACATTTTATCAGTTTTGGGATAATCTCTGTATACCCTAGAGACGGTGTGGGAAAATCCCAACAACCACGCAGTATTCAGAGTCACTTAAATCACCTTTCTTCCTCGTTCTGGTGGATTTCAGCAGAAACCTTTGACACTGACGACATCTTTAAATGCCTTGATTTGCTATCATGTGATTTGCTGATTAGATATTTGCATTCGTGAGCAGTTAAAGAGGAACACTTAACAAAGTAGGGAGTGAGTGTAATTTTAATATCTATCACAGTTTTATTAAATGTTTATCCAGCAGTTTTTACAGCAAAAACACATTACATGCAGATTTATGTAAAGATTCTGTCTGTTACATGAAAAACAAATGATTTTGTCTGAACATGCGGATGTACTAGACGTGCAGTGTGTTTCATTCACTGCTAGAAAACTACATTTACTCAACCACTGTATTTAAGTACAGTTTTGAAGCGTTTGTGTTTACGCCACTTGTATTTTCACTTTACTGCAATTAGTTGCTTGATGTTTTGTAACCTATTGATACAAAATATAGTACAGAAATAAGTTATGATGCATTTATATACAGCTGGGCCATGTTAGATCGCAGTGGAAAAACTCTCTGGGCGCAAAGTAGCTATATGTGGTAATATGATACACATCCATCATCCTCTTCTCCTTCTTCCCAATCTTCATCAGTGTCAAGGTGGCCTTGGGCTTCCAGTCACCCCATTCAGCGATGGCTTCATCCTAACCATGGTGGTCAAGCTGTGCACTCCACATGCAAACACACAGACACACAGACAAATGCAGATGACTCATGTGTTGATGTTTATCTTTTCTTTTCCTTCCTGCAGTGGCTGCAGTACCAGAAACAGAAGATGTTTTGGACTGAAAGCATCAACTACAAGATCATAATATTTGGTAAAAATGTCTCAAAGATGCAATTTACACATACACATGCATTTCCACAGAAAACATAACTCACTGGAAACTCAACAGTTTAACTTTCCTTTGAGAATTTTATTTACGAAAGCATAAAGAGAACAAAGTGTGAAATAATAGACCTTGATTGATCATTTGCATAGTGAGTTTTTATTCATATTGATGATGAGTGACTTTTGTCTTTTAATAAGAGCATTTTTCATCCATGCACACTAGAGTCCTCTCAGGATTTGGAGATCACGTCAATGTAAAAGCAGCAGGGGTTAACACTTCCTTCAAACAAGGCTTCATACAGCCTGATATATAGTGAGATGTTTTCTTTGTCTTCTTCTTAAATTTTAGATAAAAACCAGTGAATCAGAAACATTCACTAACATTAAAGGACTGTTGCAGACTGTAGCAGCAATCTGCTTAAGTATAACCAGCAATACAGCAGCATTATAGTCAATCCTGACATTTAAATTTATTTCTTTAAAGGTCATTAATTATTTTCAATCTATTCCTGGCAAAAACCTGTCTGATTGGTCCCTCTTCATTATACAAACATACTGTATGACAGCTATTGTTGAGCTCGTCTTCTATATTCACTGTTTAAGTAAAAAACCTTCTTGTCTTGCAGAGACAGAAGAACAGCAGCTCTTATAAACATCCACAATAAACATTTTATTATGTCTAGCAGAAAAGAATCAAAAGAAGTCATGTGACCCACCAGCGCAAGATAAAAGAAGAAGATTCAAAAAATGCTGACATAACTGATGTCATTTTATTTTGGCCAAGTAACTGGACCAGTCCCAGTGCATGCATGTTCATGCACTGTGTGCTTCCATGGAGGTCCAAAATGTGTGGATAATTAATGCACTGTCCCAGTGGAAGCCTGGCTTATGTCCTGCTGAGTGACGATGTCCTTATCAACTCTGGCTTTAAGTGGGAAAAACTCGCGTTTTCAATCTACTTTTTACATTGAAGTGCAAGTGCTTTGAACAACAACAACAACAACAACAACAACAACAACAATAATAATAAAGATTAATAGTAATAATAATAATCATGTACTAGCCAGTTTTTGTGTTGATTTTTAAAAAAAATCTACAAATGCCTACAGATACAGGTCTATACTACATAGTGGAAATGATCCATGAACTAATTTTTGCTATAAGAAATATTAGAAATGTATGTCAGTCATTAAAATCAGTAAATACTCAGAGACTTTAAAGAGTCAATATTTTGAATGACAAGGGAACAAACCTTCCTTTCAAAATTTCCTCATCTTACCATCATGAAATGCTAGCTAGAAGCCATTTTTGTGTTTGTTTGGGTGTGTTGCTAACTTTGGTTAGAAGGAAATGTGCAAAACTCAAAATCTCAGCTCATCTCATACTGATTTCTCAGTAATGCTAGTACCGCTATGGCCTTTCCCCTGCAGGCCTTTGTTTGTCACCCGTAGGATGTCCAGCACAAAATGTTTCATGAGACACTTGAAACTGTGTAACAGATAACAATATGTCATTATAAATCACACGGTGAGTCATGATTATACAGGCAAAACACACAATTTGTGTTACAGTAGTCACAGTTACTCACCATACGGCTTAACACTTAGCCCTCATAGGAGTCATAGCACTGCACACCCACACCCAACAACAGCAGCATCGTCCTACCTCACTGAACCCTTGTGCTTTTCTCTGTTCGGCCTCAGATTGTGGACTCTGTGCCTACAGAAAGGAGAAATTTGACAACCTCAAATACGAAACTCCAGAGGTCCTGCCGGCAAGCAGCTCCACAACATCAGCAGCAGATGTGTATCGGTGCTTTAGAGAGACACACTATAAGCAGTTAGTGGTAGTTAAAGCAGCAAAATTGGATTATTGTAGTATTTGGATCATGCAGTTACTGAGTATAGTTAAGCTGGAGACTTAGACTTAGGTACTGAATGTGTCTGCAGTGAAAAATCATGTTCTCTGTTCTCCTTTTTTGCGCCTTTTCTGCAGCAGCTCCATGACTGTAGTTGTGATTGCAGCTTGTTCTGACCTCATTTCAGCAAGTATGACAGCCCTCTAGATTACAACCTTCAGCATCCTTTTGATCTTTGTTTTGTGACCAGCAGGACCAGGCTGAGGGACTGAGGATGTGGCGTCCCCCCCTCCCGCCGCCTGAACTCAAAGCAGAAGACAGATAATAACTGTCGTAGTCCCCAAACACTATTTTGAGGTCTGTAACATGTGCAAATATAGCTGGGAATATATGATTTTTGTACAAACAAAGCAGCTGGTAATTTTAAAGTCATGTGAAATGTTTTCACGGTGCTCTATGCTGTCCTGTGAAAAACTAACTCTACCCTGAGTGTTTGCACAGGAATTAAGAGGGTGGGTAGCAGCTTTCTGCTGATAATCAAATACACTCGACTAATTGATTATCAGCAAGTGTGAGCACCCTTATAAAAGCAGAGATTCTGACAGTTTTCTAGTTTGGAGCATTGCGGTGTGTTGACACAGTGTCACAGTCTTCCCAGAAAATTCTCCCCAAGGTCAGACCATGCAGTGCTCAAACCCAAGAGCTACATCTGAGACTCTTCGGGCTCCGGTTATGTTAAACGGAAAAGTTCATGACAGTACATTTAGAAAAAGACTGCACAAGTATGACTTGCTTGAAAGGGTTCACACAAGAAAGCCTCTTCTCTCTCAAAAGAACATTGCAGCATGGCCTGTGTTTGCAAGTTTCATCCAAACAACCCCCAACACTTCTGGAACAATGTCCTTTGGATGGACAAGACCAAAGGGAGATGTTTGGCCTTAATGCACAGTGCAACATTGGGCCAAAATATAACAAAGCAGATCAGCAGAAATACTTCATTCCAGCTGTTAAGCATGGTGGTGGAGGGGTGATGATTTGGGCTGATTTTGCAGCTGCTGGATCTGGACACTGAGGTCTTTGATCCCATCATGAACTCCTCTGTATGCCAAAGTATTCCAGAGTCAAATGTGAGGCTATCTGTCCAATAGCTAAAGGCTAAAAATGGCTGAAAGTGGGTCATGAAAGAGGACAATAGACAGCAGCAAATCTAAAACAGAACCACTGAAAACCAAACTGAAATGTTGTTGCTGAACCTTAAGAGAGCTCTGCATAAACAAGTACCCCCAAATCTAACTGAACTAAAGCAGCACTGTGTAGAAAAATGGGCCAAAATTCCTCTGCAGTGATGTGAGAGACTCGTAAAGTCATACAGAAAACAATTGCTTCATGTTATGGCTCCTAAAAGTGCTTCTAAAAGTTATTTAACTATGGAGTTTAGTTGTTCAGATGATTGCACAGTGTCCTATGAAAACGTTCTTTTTCACATGACTATATGTTTTTGTAAACTATAAGTTCTGATTTGTTATAAGTCACTCAGTGTTTTCTTCTCTGTAAAACCTGAGCAGCTCAGGGTGTTGGTCACAACGAAGCCCAGGTAATGCTACAAAGCATGTAAAGAAGATGCCTGAAAAGATGAACCCTACAAAGTCAGCTCTGTGAACAATGATCAATCTGGTAAAAAGCAAGTTAAATTTGAAATAATTATAGACTGCTATCTTTAAGAAATCTGGGTTTTTGTGAGTTTTTATGAGCTTTTATGAGGATAGTGAGAAGAGAACACACTAATATATGGGCCAGCAGAACTTATATTCATATAATAGGTGGTTAAGAACAGTAAACTATTGTATTACTACTACTTTGCATTTCGAATGTGCACATTTCACAGTGAAGCATATGAACAAAAAAACCAACACTTGAACTGGGACTTAAGGATGTAGTCAAATGTACTCACTGCCATCTGGTGGAACATAAGAGACAGTTATTGCTCCAAAGACAGAGCGAAAGCACCGTCAGCTGTGAAATCTTTGTGCAGGTATGCTACCAAAGCTGATGGCACTGTGTCCCACAACATAGGACACAGTGCTGTTTACTTCAGCTTTGTGTCCACTGAGCTTTGTTTCCTAGTGGATATTATTTAATTTGAAAAATATTACGTCTGAAAGATTTATTATCTAAAGGGTAATTTATCAAGTTGCTGTCAGAGACTGTCTAATTGTTAGTGGAGCTGTTCCTGTATTTCCTCCTAGCCAGACATGGCAGTCTCTGGGGTCCTTGAAGAAAGTGGCATCAATCATGCTGGAGAGGAGAGATTGCCAGTATGGCCTTGGATCTCGAGCGCATCTGGCCCACAGTTCAGATCAATCCTGACACACAGATGAAGATCCCTCAATCCGCTCCTGTGGTCCTCTTAAGCACATCTATCATCCTTTTAACAGTTAGTCTCACCACACAAACTACTGTGCACCATGTCGTAAATCAGACTGTTCATACAAATAATCGGATGTACAGATAAAAAATAATATAAAGACTGTAATTAAGCCACGAGAACAAACGTCAGCTGTCTTTTTACCTAAACACAGTGTTTGCCAGTGGTTAGTTTATTGGGATCCAGTCACCCTGCACATACGTGAAGTCTGATCAGGACTCATAGCACTTCTTTTTCAACTTTTACTTGCGTGTCATTTCAGTGGGGAAATATATTTACAAACACTCCAGAAGGGGGCGATCTTCACTGGCAGCATCGTTGCTGCAGTGATTGGATCTTTTGTGGCATCTTAATGAACAAAGAGGATCCCCAGAGTCACCCAAGTTAAACCTAATTATGGTGGTATTTCTTGCATACCATGACATTTGATCTTTTATGTATTTTGAAGGGAAATGGATGCTATAATAACAGATAAGCCTCTCTCATGTTTGAAACTGACTGGAAAACACATTTATAAAGCCAGGGAAACTTCACTCCAAATATAAATGGGTGTAACAGATATTTGTACTAATTTCCCATTATCTTGTAAATTTCTGGCTTCTTTTCGCATGGTAACCTAAAACCTCTTTTTATGTGGGTGGTGCCAGTATGATTACCGGGGAGTGGTTAACATCTCGGTCCCGGGGGACAGGGCTGAAGAGCTGACATTGATGTCTTACTCAGATGGAGCCTCAGCTGCTGCTCTCTGCCATCAAATCCTAATGGCTTTATTTAAAATTCAAAGGGGAGACACGCTGCAATATGACTCTCTTCTCTCATTCAGCCACTCTCATTTTTTCTCTCTCAATACAAGAGGGAAAAGGTTCTGCATGAATCTTCTAGTCAGAACATTTGAAAGTTAGTGTGAAGTCAAAGTTGTGATAGTTTTGTATTCTCCAATAATTTTTATTTATTATTATTTTTTGACATTTTGACTTTTTTAAATTAGTTTCTGTGTTCAAAAAATATGATTATTATTTTTTAAATGATTAGCTTTTATTTTTGTCTAGAGGGCTTATGTCAGAGGTTAGATTTATGAAAATCAGTGCAGTTGTTATAATAAAAACACAGAACTTCTTGAAAGCAGTTGACTCACAGACTTGTAGACATCCAAAGTCTCAATAAACATGTGCATCAGTGCCTCATTGGGCATTATTAGTTGTAATAACACGGTTACCAAACCAACAAATACTAAAACTAAAGATATTTACTTTATATTTATATTTTATTTTATTTTAAAAGTCTATTTTTAAGTTTTAGTTTAGTTAGTTTAGTTATCAAAAAGGCCTTTTTCACCAGGTTACTATAGTTAACTAAAAAGCATTTTAGTTAGCTATAATAACCTTGGTCCTAATTTCAATGAGTGACTGATTGCTTCCTAAAACTGCTGCTACAACTGTGTGAAAATGCTGTGTCCTTGCAGGCTGTTTAGAGAACAAATGTGCAGATAGGGCAATAGGATGAACAAATATATCATTATTTAATTATTAATCAGGATTAACACTTAATCAAGATCTGGTATATCATATATTACAAAAATAGTGTCTGAACCAAACATAGCTTTTGTAATATAAGAATGTCTGTTTTGATCACTGTGACTATAATTTGGAGTATTAATTCTACTTTTCTTATAGACATTAAAGTTAATGTGAAGTGATAATTTTCTTTGTATGGTGGTGAATGCATCTGATTTCAGATGAATCCCACTATTCACGAAAATGTGCTCCTATATTAAATCTCCCTCTTATTGCTGAGCATTAAATTACTAAATAATAATGAAATAATGAAATAAATAATGAAAATATTTAAATGTGTTTTATATATATCACTAACATTGTGTATTATAATAAGTGTAAAAAATAAAATAAATACTTGCTGTTGAAAGCAGATAAAACGCTTTACAGCCAAGAGCCAATCACAATAAGCCATGTTTGGTTGCTAGACAACGAGTGGGCCAATTAGAGCTATGTTTGGAGTGCTACGGTGGCGTAGACTGTCATTAGGAACGACGGGGCTTAAGGAGACCGTCCGGTGCGAGCTGCTTTGGGGAAATACGTTTCAAATTGTATCGTAAGGTGAGTAAGTTTTGTTTCCTCATGATGTAAACATTTAAAACAGCAACTGTCGCGGCTGCCCAACTAGTTCGTCCGGCAGTGGTAGCCCTCCGGCTTCTGTTTTCACTGTTCTGAGGTGGTGGCGCTCCGTGGTCAGCGTTAGTTTAGCGCTGACGGCTGGTGATAACGTTTGCTTTAATATGCTTTATTTATTTATTTAATTTCATCGGCAAACCTAAAGCTAAAATAATGCGTAACTGGATGACACTTTACTTTCCTGGGATTTTTGAGTTTCCACTAAATTAGGAACACCGACTACGCAGTTATGGTGTAATAAATCCTTCATTCAAACGGCCAATAATCTTCATTTCCAATTTAATTAATTTTAGAGATGTTTTAAATTTAATATAGCTGCCAATTTTATAAAGGGATGTAGCTGAACTTTTAATCGTTATATGAAGGAAAGATTTACTACAGAGAGTTTTAGCTTCCACCCAGTAAACATAAACAGTGCGGCTTAGTTTAGTTTCTGCTGTGATCCCATCAAGTTCTCCTCATGTTTGGGGATGCGGTCTAAAACAATTATATATTATTTCACCACTACACTTTTAACAAATTCTGTCAGGACTCAGTTTGTGAATGGTGACTTAATGAGCTAAAGGTTAATACTTGTTGAGTAGTCTATATAAGCCGGGCCAGGCTCCTCAGGCTTTGTGGCTGAAGGCTTGCCATCTGTTTCTGCAGACTGATTAAGTGTCACTGAAACCAAAGGTAGGTCCCCTAAAAGTCACACTTCTCATTACAGATGCAGATAAGAGGGAAAAAGTATTTTTTAGGTCTCGCTCTGGTACAGTAGCTGATGTCTTGTGAAGCGCTGTAAAAGGATGTTGTATGTTTGAAGTAGTGTTAGTGCACACTGTTTATTTTGTTAGAAGCAAATATTTTCCTCACATAATTTTTTTCATTCATGTTTTTGAACGTGATTGCCTGCAGACAAACAAGCATGTTGTCTGTCTGGGATTAGTCTAATCAGCTGATAAGCACATTGAGATAAGATGATCTCCCGTGTCCCAAACAGTAACCTGTTAGATACTCAGCCTGCACTGACAATGGTTTGATAACAAAAGCTACATTGTTAGATTTGAAGCTAAACTTTTTAAATAAACACACTGTGGGGTAACTGCGAGTGCGCTGTATGTTTTCTGTGTAGCTTGTTGCCGCTAATAAATGAATAAATCAACCCTCTGAAATCTGTTGTCCTCAGACCGTGCTCTCTAGCTTCATGCCTACATCTCTCACCACTGCCTCCCAAATCCTTGTAATCCAGACAAGTTGAATGGCTGCTGTTAATCTGATTGTCTATTTCAGGAGCAGGCTGCGTAGGTGGATCCTGTGGCAAACTTTGCCTGTCCTGCAAATGCAGTAGATGATCCAGAGACAAAGCCTGAGGTCTGCACTGCAAACATGCCAGAGTCCTCCCTGGGTGAGTTTTGACGTCTTTAAAGGCCACTGAATATATATCACTGCAGTGTTGTACCTTCAGTTCTGAATGTCGACCTCAGCTTTGCAGTAAAGAATGCTTAATTGATAAATATGATTGATAAAAGCTATTCTTAGTGACACCTAATAAATGTATTGTTAGACACTGAATCAGCATGTACAATATTTAACAGGCTGCTTTCTTTCTCCACAAGTCAAGGACGGTCGCAGCAGCTCTGTTGAATATGGAGCATCCCCCTTGAGACAGTTTAGCCAATCATCACTGCTGCTGCACAGAAACTCCTACATGCTCGGTACCTTCTGCACAGAGCACAATGTGCAACAATGTCTGTCACACATCAATCAGGTTGGTACCCTTACACATGCTTAATTACCACAGCTGTCATTGATGTTAGGTTAATGAAATGTAAAGTGTACATAACTGCAGTCTCCTGGGTTTGTCTTGTACTTGTTTTTCTCTGCTAAAACAAATTAGCCTTTAAAGAAAATCTTTATTTGAATGCATGTTTTCAGGGACACAAGACAGAGATGAATTTATGTCAGTCCTCCTTCACACTTTTCCCTTTGCTCTGTCTTTAAAGGAAATATCTTCTCTTGGCCTCCCACCAGTTTGGACAGAGTCGGGCAACAGCTCAGAGCTGAATATTGTGGCTGTGCTAAATTGCATGTATGACCTGATTCAGCTGCACCGCCGGGGCCTCAGAACCCTTGAAAGCATGGAAGTGGAGCAGCTTAAATCTAGCAGCAATATCGATCACCTGCAGCTCACCATCACTCGTCTGAAGGTACGCTAGCTCACCTGAAAAACACAGGTGGCATTATCTGTTGGTGAATTGGCATTAGAGTTTTGTTTCTTCATTTTATTTATGAAAAAACAACTTTACATTGTGATGTGCATCCTTTTGTTAAG
The DNA here is from genome assembly GCF_001858045.2 of Oreochromis niloticus. Classification (NCBI taxonomy): domain Eukaryota; kingdom Metazoa; phylum Chordata; class Actinopteri; order Cichliformes; family Cichlidae; genus Oreochromis; species Oreochromis niloticus. The sequence continues at coordinate 37,044,969 of NC_031980.2, read as the reverse complement.
CTCTCCAAAACACTTCTGGTCTTTTACTGAGTCTCTGGCCATTGTATTTTTTTAGGAGCAGCTCGAACTCTCTAAAAGAGAAAACACGGGACTTCTTGAGAGAGAACGGCAGCTACAGCTGAAAGCGAAAAGTTTGCAGAGCTGTCTGAAGAATGAGAAAGAAGAGGTATTTTTATTAAGTGCTGCCACAGACAGTGTGAAACCAGTCTGTGGCTTTCATGGCCTTGTATGTGGGTTTCACCTCAGGAGAAAGGGGCCAATTTTATTAGAAGTCACAGTTTCTTTTATTCACAATCCCCTAGGTTCAAAAACTTCAGAACATTATTGCAAGCCGGGCCAGCCAGTACAATCATGAGATGAAAAGGAAGGAAAGAGAATTTAACAAACTGAAGGAACGACTGAATCAGCTGCTGGTTGACAAAAAGGAGAAGAAACAGGGTAAAATCCTCTCCTCTACATCATTCGTTGCATCAATAGTTAATTCAATGTCTTGTGTGTGAGAGGTGAAAATTCTTTCCTTTCGAGTCTCAGAATTTCTTCTTTTCCCACATTTGTTCTCCTGGCTCTTCAGCCATTGATGTATTAAACAACATTGGGAGAGCTGATGGGAAGAGAAGCCTTTGGAAAACTGAAAAGACAGAAGCAAAGTAAGTTCACTTCTTTTATATGTCAGTACAAATCTGGGTTTTGACTGCAAAGAGTCAATTTAAGTTACCAAGTTAAATTACTGACATCTAACTGTTAGTGTGAAGATGCTTTTATTTCTTGACAGTATTTATTGTATGTGTCAAAGTTAGAAAAGTTCAGTCTGCTACTGCCTTAGTCACATGATCCTAGAGCCTGGGGAAATGCATATTGTCCAACTAATTCTTGAATAGTTGCAAGTTTTTAAAATGGGTTGCAGTGGTGAGGCACAACTTCTACTCTGAGTCCTAAAATTCTCAGTTTCCAGTTTGTGTTGCACCTTTCACAGTTTGACTAGCACTCGGTGAGTAGTTGGCAAGTGTTTGGATGACAGCTACAGTAACCATGGCTATCTGCTAGTCACCAAATTAATCATAAGGTGGTCTTTGGTGTAAAGACCACCGCGTAAAGAGTGACTAACTCCTCTATGTTAGTCACTGTACTTTGGAGCCTCAAACAAGAAGCAGATTAGTGCCTTTGTCAGTTTTCTTTTTCACTCTAATGAACATTTTTGGCAGCATGAACCTCAAACATGGCTGCCACTAATCTTGGATGTTTCTCTTCATAAGGCATGAAGGGGAAATGTATAAGACTCTGCTGAGCGACTATGACGCTCGACAGAGAGAGCTCGTGCTGGAAAATGCAGAGCTGAGAAAAGTGTTGCAGCAGATGAAAAAAGACATGGTGTCCATTCTAAGTTCAAGAAAACCAGCTGTGAAAAGCGACAAACCTGAACACAGTGGCGTACAGGTAGTGTTTGATCACTTTTTGCATACTTTGTACTTTCCTTTCTAGTACTTTGTGCTACCAGCAGACTGAAAAATGTTTTTTTTATTTATTCACTCCAGGCCAGGTCGGAGGAGGAAGAGGAAGAGGTGTTCGATTCCAGTAAGGAAAGTGTAGAGCTTTATTGCGTTCATGCCCGGGAGAAACTGACCAACAGTATTCGCCTCCAGTGGAGAAGACTTAAGAGCCACGTCGAAAGACTGGACAGCCAAGGTAAAATACTGTGACATCAACGATTCCTCACTAATGCAAATAATTCTTTACATTATAAACTGAAGCCTCTGCTCTGATTGCTCAAAGAATTAAAAGTTCATGTTCACACATGGACCCGTTATTTTTTTGTCTGTTAAAATCAAGAAATGTTATGAGCTGATTGGAAGCTAAAGATAATGTGTGGTTTAAATATTTTATATACAGTGGCTCTGTCACTTGATGTTTGATGTTTACTTCTTGTTCCTTCTTGCTGAATTCAGTTTTTATAAGACACATTTAAATCTGATTAATTATTTGGGCTTTTTGCTTAGCATCCTTGGTTCAGATGGTGGAAAGCAAAGACACTGATGCCGTTCCACAAGAGACTCAGGAGGAAGAGATGGACAGACTAAAGCTGGAGATCCAGCAGTGCAAAGACTTTATTCAAACACAACAGCAGCTCCTACAGGTACGGATGAATTAGCCCTGAGGTTTTGTGGATTTAAAAGGTCAAGCTGATATTTGCACAGAGAGAGAAAGTGTCTTTAATCTTTATCGGTGTTTAGTGAAAGGTAATATGCGTTGACCAAAAACAGGATCAGAGATGTCTGCTACTTCTCACGTTACCCTGGAATGAACACCTGATTTCCTGTTGTTTGTGTTCTGGTTGAAACTGATTTTGTTCTATAAATAATCAATAAATTGTTGATTAATCAGGCCATCCACGTTCCTTTCTTTCCTACAGCAGCAGCTAAGCTCTCCATGTGATGAGGAAACCGCATCCCTGCTAAGCAATTGCTACATGCTTCAAGAGAAGGAGCGCCTCGGGGAGGAGTGGAAGACTCTGGAGGAGCAGAGGAAGATCTTTGAGAGGGAGAGGAAGAACTTTACAGAGGCAGCCATCAGACTGAGCCACGAGGTGATCAAAAACAAATATTAGTTTAGCTCTTATGCAAAGTTGTGTGCATATGACAGGTTACTGACTTCAGTTAAGATGTTTGAACTGTTTTTAAAACCTTTTTTTGTTTGGTTCATTTTGCAGAGGAAGGCCTTTGAGGAGGATCGAGCAACATGGCTCAAACACCAGTTTTTAAACTTGAGTCCATTTGCGGACTCAAAGAAAACCCCATTGTTAAAATCTAAAAGTGCCTTTTTGATATGTGAGTGTCTCAGTTTTCTATCAGTTTTCCTAAAATGAAGAGGAGCAGTTGCTTTAGATGGTTTGAAATAGTTACATAGTAACAGGAGTTGGAAAAATGAATAGATATCTAAATAGACTTATGTCTGTTTCTTTTTAAGTGATGCGTAATTTCCATCAATTCCAGCAGTCATTAAATCAGCCTTTTTTAATCCAGCAGCTGAAACAGAGGCTCCAGAAAAGCTCATCAAATGTCATTCAGACACAGCCTCCCCCACACCCAGATGTGTCCCGCTCGCGTCAGCTTCCACAGCTGACCTGTATCGCACGCTTTGCCTTATCCCAGAAAACAGGTGTGGTAGCTTTATGTGTACCACAATTTCTGAAATAGTAATAAGCATGACATAATGTACCTGCATGAACTTAATTTGAAGTTTTCCCCTCAATGTGATTGCAGCTCAGTGCAACCAAAGACAAACGGGGAACATGTGGAGGAATCGAGCATGTTTTGTGGAGATGTTTTCGTCCAGCACCAACAGTGGGAGCACAGCGAGGACCACACACCCTCACAGGAGAAGAACAGCTCCATCTGAAGCCAAAAAGTCCCATCACTTGAATCAGACTGATCGTTAATGTCCAGTGTTTATGTCTCACAAATGCATCTGATGGGTGGATGCCAAAGGCCCACAGATGAACTGTAAAATGATTAAACAGCTTAAGAAGGAAGGAGCATTAAGAGTGAAGTTCTGGCTTGCTGGATGGTTTCTTCTGTATTAATGTACTGCATATAGTATGTAGTTAGTTTATTTATTTATGGTACTGTAAATCATGAATTGGCATATCTTACATTTAGATGCTGCTGATTCAATGCAATATGTGACTGGGTAAATCAAGTATGCTGGCTCTCTATTGCTCGAGTGACAGCAGCATTTTTCCAGTAAATGTTGCTGTTAGGTTTATAACAGGTCGTATACCTGCTGCTTTTGAATAGGAAGAGTGTAACATCTTGAACAATTTACATATTATGTAGAAGATAGTGACTTTAAAGCTTTTTTTTTTATTGCCACTGTACATGTTTATTTACATTGCCACTCTGTACATTTCAGACATATCAGGCAGGGATTTACATTAAAGGCATAGTTTCATCCAACAATATTCATTATATCACAAAAATATGGAATGGAAATAACTGTTTGCATTGTTTAACAGTTCATTGTTTCAGCTGTTCAGTTCAGGAAACAAATGCTGTATAACACATATGTTTTGGAAAAACACATGCACTGAATACATGCTTCGGCAAAAGAAAATAAATTTTTATCTGTCGTGGAACATTGATGTTGATCTCATTACAGAGATGTGAAGGTTTTTTTTCTTTTTTCTTTCTCCTTCCCTTTATTCTTTCCTTCCTTTCCTTTCCCTTCCGAAATCAGGCAACAAAGTATATATCTCATTTACAGTGACAAATTTTTTTTTTCTTCTTTTCTCTCCTTCCCCCTCCTTCCCCTTCCCCTCCTTCCTCTCCCCTTCCTTTTTTACATAAAATATAATTACCATTATATAAACGATCATATATTTATGTCTGTACATATACATTTAGATGCCTAGATAGGTATATACAAAGGAGGGGAGAGAAGAAAAAAAAAACAAAACAAAACAAAAAACGTTTATTATTTAAGTATTTGACTGTAGCTACACCAAAAAGTGCCATTACTGGGTCTGGGGGGAGCTGTTTTTTAAAAATATCAGACAAAGTTTTAAATATTTTAGACCAGTAGATGGCAATATTAGGACATGTCCAAAACATATGTGACAATGAGGCAGGATTCTGGCCACATCGATCACATCTTGAGTCTGCTCCTGGAAACATCCTTGAAACCTTCAATTTAGACAGATGGAGCATATGTAGGACCTTAAATTGTAATAATCCGTGCCTGCAGCAGACGGAAGTGGAGTGAACCAGTTCTTGTGCCTTAGTCCATTGTTCTTCAGTGATGTTAATACCCAGTTCTTCATTCCAAGCGTTTCTCAAGTGGTCCAATGTTGTAGTACTGTCTATTTGCAAAAGTTGGTTATAGATCTTAGAAATAGCTCCTTTCTTTAGCGGGTTCATTAGGAACAGATCATCTGAAACTAGCTTTTGTGGTTCATTGGGAAAAGATGGAAATGTTTCTTTAATAAAATGACGTATTTGTAAATACTTGAAAAAATCTCTGTTTTCTATGGAAAAAATTTTCTGAAGTTGTTGAAACGAAGGAAAAAGGTTGTCAATAAACAAATCCTTGATTGTGTGTATCCCTTTGGAAGTCCGTAGCTGGAATGTTGATCCTGAGAGCAATGCTTGATTATGAATTAATGGTGTAGAGATTGAACATTGAAGCCAATGGAAATGCCTTCTAATTTGAGACCAAATTTTTAGTGAGTTAGATACTACCGAATTTTTATATTTATGTTTACTCATATCTGAGTTTGAATGAACCAACGATTTAAGAGTATTAGGGAAAAAAGTCATACTTTCCATCTGTTCCCAATCAGGTCTATTTTCCCCGCCCCAGAATGACATACCACGTATATTACAAGCCCAATAATAAAACTGAAAGCAAGGCAACCCCATCCCTCCTGTAATCTTAGATCTTTGGAGAAAAACCTTTTTTATTCTAGGTGTCTTCTTGTTCCAGATAAACTCAGAAATTAACTGATCTATTTTCTTAAAAAAAGTTTTTGTGATCAATATTGGGATACACTGAAACAAAAACAAAAATTTGGGTAAAGTGCTCATCCTAATGATATTTATTCGGCCAGCAAGTGAGATGGGCAGTTTAGACAGTCTTTCCAGGTTCTGTTCAGTTTGATGGTATAAATTAATAAAATTATGTTTGAAAAGGCCAGAGAATTCACGGGTTACAGTTATTCCAAGATATTTAAAGGTATTTGAGATTGTAAAAGGAAACGAGGTCAATGTGGCGCTGTCTAATTTTTCTAAAGAACTAATAGGAAACAATATACTTTTTGTTAAGTTGATTTTGTATCCAGAAATTTTCCCAAATTCAGTTAAAACTGTCATAATTTTTGGCAATGATTTAGTAGGGTCAGCGATATATAACAACAAATCATCTGAGAGACACCTTATGTTCTACACCAAATCTCCTTATTCCTTTATAATCCTTTGTAGAGCGTAATTGAATGGCGAGAGGTTCTATAACAAGTGCAAATAGCAATGGGGACAAAGGGCACCCTTGTCTTGTAGAGCGGTGAAGGAGGAAAGGGCTAGAAATTATATTATTTGTATTAACCGAGGCTTGAGGTTTTGTGTAAAGCAGTTTAACAAAGGAGATATAATTAGGGCCTATGCCATACTTTGATAGGGTCGAGAAGAGGAACTCCCACTCAACCCTGTCAAAGGCCTTCTCTGCATCTAGTGAGAGTAGTATTTCAGATTCAAATGCAGATTGATCATAAGTATTCTGTGTATATATAATATTGAATAGCCTTCTAATATTAAAAAATAACTGTCTATTTTTTACAAAACCCGTTTGGTCCTCCGACACAACAGTTGGGAGAACTATCTCTAATCGCATAGCCAAACTTTTTGCCAATATTTTATTATCTACGTTCAATAGGCTTATTGGTCTGTACGAACCAGGTTCCAAAGGATCCTTACCAGGCTTGTGAATTAGAGAGATAGTGCTATCATACATGGTTAAGGGTAAGCATCCTTTAGTTAAAGCTTCGTTATATACCTCTAAAAGAACGGATGAAATCTGTTCGCTACAGGTCTTATAAAATTCAATACTATACCCGTCTGGACCGGGGCTTTTTGAGCACTGCATACTTTGAATGGCCTGATTTATCTCCCTTAATGTTATTGGTTGTTCTAACAATAATTTGTGTTCTATATTAATAGATGGAACTTGAATAGAATCGAAAAAACTTTCGATTATGTCTGGATCTTTTTTTAAGTCTGAAGAGTAAAGTGCTTTATAATATTCTCGAAATACATCATTAATTCTCTTTGGGTCAGTTGTTAATTGTCCTGCACTAGTTCTTATTTCTGTAATCAGTCTTGATGCTGCAACTTCTTTAATTTGCCTTGCTAGTAAACTACCTGTTTTTTCCCCGTGTTCGTAGTACTTATGTCGAAGTTGTGTAAGTAATCTTATTGTGTCATTTGTATAAAGCAATTTAAGTTCTGTCTGCAATGAGACCTTCTTTTTATAAAGTTTGGATGAAGGAGAAATGACATATTCTTTATCTGTTTCTAAAAGTTCCGTTGTTATATTTAACTCTCTTTCTTTTTGTTGCTTATTCCTATAGCTACTCAATGAGATAATTTGGCCTCTCAAGTAGGCTTTTAATGTGTCCCATAGTGTGGATCTCGTAACTTCAGGTGTGTCGTTTATTGAAATAAATAGCTTAATTTGATCCTTTATGTCATTTACTAAAATGTTATCTAACAACAAACCATTATTAAATCGCCATTTTGATGCAGTAGGTCTATCTCCTATTGCTAACTGTAGCAATACTGGACTATGGTCAGATAAAACTATTGCCTTATAGTCACAGCTTTGGGTCTGTGTAAGAAATCTATGATCTATCTACCAGGTCCAAAAAATCTGTTTCAAAATACACAAAAAGCTGAAAGGTGTGTTTTATTGGCTTAAGTAATTATTGTGCAAAGTGAAAATCACAGCAGAAGTCATTAAAAGGTGTTCAGAATTTGCAAATTGATTATGATTTATGTCAAATGATAACGCACTGCTGTTCTCTACATAAGCTGCCTTTATACGCTAATAGTACCACTATCAGTGTATGGATCGATACCAAAATTTGCAGTATCACACAGCACTCGTCGCCTGCCATGTGCAAATCAATTGCAGTCACCATCCTCCCAAGCTCCTAAGGGAAGCATTTATGTGGATGATATCACAGAGGGCAGGGAAGCAGATGGAGAATATGGATCAGCCAGAAGAAAAACTGGCTGCAATTACTGAATTTTAATGGGTGCGTTCAGCTTCACACTTTATTTCACAGATGATTTGATTTCTATCGTCTCTGTGTTACAATAAATGTAATAAACAGTCTTATTCAAGACTAGGTTAATCTGCAGTTTATTTAAAATAACATTCAAAACATACATGCAATGTGTGAGACTGACAGTGCTGTTGTTAAGCACACTGAGCAGTGCAGGTGCAGGCGAGGTGACTCTCCGTAGTTTCCATCAGGTCCACGCTCGTATACATGCTGGAGGGGCTGGAACCTGCAGATGTGAAGGGAGCAAAAATGATTAGAAACTCAGTGTTTTTCTCTGCGTTGTTGCATTTTTAGTCTTTGTAGACTCACCAGCTGGAAGGCAGTGGAAGCCAACAGTGACGTTGGTGGTGCGCACAGGGAAGCACCCAGCCATGCAGCGCAGCACAGGGTCGACAGAGTAGCACTTGGAGTTCTGAGCTTGCACGTTTTCCTGTTTCTCCAGCTGCACAGATTCATGCCTCATACGGCACTCTGTAACACAGCAGGGACTTTAGGGTTCCTGATAGATTCAGTATATTTGTGTTTAGAAGACGTGCCTTCATTATATTTTTCCTTTAAACATGACTTCACAGATATCTCTGTGTCATACCAGTGGCGTCTCTGCAGCTCTCAGCTGGCAGAATCCAAGAATGAGCAAAGCTCACTGCTGTCGTGGCTATCCATCCAGTGGGTGTGCGATACTCCTGCATGGTCTCCCCGTCAGCCTTTCCACAGAGCCCACAAGTCTTCCCCTTCATCCAGTCCACAACTTTAATCTGCATCGTAGGATCACGTGAGTAATCAGACCTCAATTTTAACAGAATTTCCATCTCTCTTGGTCTTTTTTGTTTTTCCTGGGCTTTTAAGCTCAAAACCAAAGTAATCCGTTTTGCTTTTACCTTCCATGACTTCTTGTCAAAGTAGACTTCATGAAGACCATAGCTAGCTGCATACACAGAGATGCCTTCGCCATTTTGTTTGATCTGGATGTCAGCTGTAAGACAAAAAGGTTTCATGATTGCGCTCGTTTTTTTCAACAGAAAGATCTGGGATAAAATTTGATCATAGATTTGATTGTAGTTTGCAAAATCAGATTAAATGTTGCTCATTAATAAAGTCACAGGTTTTAGACTGCATAGCAACCTTGGGGATAACGATATGGCAGGTTGCTCATGGGTATTTCCAGCCCATTCACATTCACAGTCACACTGGTTCTCCTCTGATAGAGGTCAATGTCTCTGCACGAGAAGAAATAAAAAGACTGAGTTTTGTCAAAAAAAAGAGTTTCTTTCCTGTTTTTAATGAAATCTTACATATGAGCAATTTTCACACTGATCTGCTTCTGTTCAGTGCGATCCTTCCTCAGTAGAACGATGAATTTCAGCTCGTCTGTGCCATCCTGTGCCAGAACCTGATAGCAGTTTGAGGGCATCTCGTTCTTTAATTTCTTGTTGTTGAATGTGGTCAGCGTATTGTCGGTGAAGCTACATTCAGCTGAGGAGGGAAAAAAACATATATATTTTTTAATTACAGAAAAGGACACATCCTGTCCACGTTTAAATGACAGGCACGAGCCATTACCTGCGCCAGCCGCAGCTAACAAGTGCTTGACTTTTCCAGAGACGTCACTGAAGGAAGTAAGATCTTTGATCTCGTTACGTGGCAGAGTGATGGGAAGATGCAAAGCCCGCTTATGAACAGTGCTCTGTAAACAGAATAATTATTGTAAGAAAAATCAAAACACATGACTCTATTTTGAAAGAACAACTTCGCTGTTCGTACTCTCGGTGTTTTCCAAATCAGGTCGATGATCTTGTCAGATACTACAGCCACAGTCAACGAGAGCTGCTTGTCGCTGTTTCTGTCCTTTTCCTGAATCAAGCCGGCAGGCATGTGAGCAGAAATGTACTTATACATCCTGCAAAGGAATTTACAAATATCAGATGTTTTCAGATTGTCTGTATGACATGCGTGACAGTGTCTGTGAAGTTTCATACGTCTTTGCATGGTGCTTGAGATCAGACGGTAGCCGATTCCAGTCCACCTTCAGCCGAGCTGCAGGGTTTCGACCGACAAGACCAGTTTCTGTTGTAATCGTGGTGTCATATTGGTTGCATTCTGCTCCCCAGTTCATTTTAGCCTAGAAAGAACAAATTGAAATGACAAACGGCAGAAAGGTTTAGGGTTCGTTTTTTTATACTATGCTTAGTTTAACATCCAAAAATAAGCCAGACAGTGTCTCACTTTGACTTTGTGCATGCTCAACACGGCTCCATCAGCACAGAGCCTCCAGTTGTTATCAGGAACAATGTCATCTAGAATGATTTGAAGTCTGCTGGTGGTTTTGTCCATGTAAGCAGTGAACTGGTATCCCTGCTTCTTCGTGTCAGCTTTAACAGCACGGAAGATCATGCCAAAGATAGCAGCTTGACTGTCAAGGAACCGCTTCTGTGGGGGCAATTATTCATGTGAGTACATCCATAAAATCCATCACCGGAAAGAAGATTTGACTGGATTTGACCTTATGTTGGATAGCGTCCAAGCTTGAGCCACTGCTTCTGCTTTTGAAAACCTGTGACGATGTGGCTTTAGAGGTGGGATGCTACAAGAATGCCACAAAGTGCCATGCAAAAGACATGACACAAGTTAACATCTGTGCAAACTGTACAATGTGCAGTATTGTCATACTTTCAAACACAGTGTAAATGGGTTCTCACTGGATTCTTGTGGTCCTTGTGGTTCTTCTTGTGTTTCTCCTTGTGTTTCTCCTTGGGTTTGTGGCGACTCGCAGGATGCTATGAGGAAACATTTTGTCAGCACCCACACTGGCCATAATTCATTCTTCTGTCACCTATACTCAGATAACTATGAGATTTCAAATGAATTAAAACTATAGATAGAAAACAGAATATTAATAAGATGCTGACTTATATAATATAAATATTCAAACAGTAGTAGTGGCAGCTCAAGTGGCTCTTTGTCTGAAAATAATACAACATGTTTACCTTTCTGTGGTGCGCACTGTAGTGAGAAGAGCTTGAACTAAGACTGAAGAGTGATGCAAAGCTCGATGCAAAGCTGGACTTGGAAGTACTGACAGAGGTGGAGAAGCTGAAGCTGCTGCTGCTGCTGCTGCTTCCTTCTCTTGTGCTGCTGCTTCTACTAATGCTTTTGCTGCTTCTACTACTACTGATACTGCTGCTACTACTGCTGCTACTACTACTTCTACTACTGCTGCTACTACTGCTGCTGCTGCTACTGCTGCTACTACTACTACTGCTGCTGCTACTGCTACTACTTCTACTACTGCTACTACTACTGCTGCTGCTGCTGCTGTAACGTCTTTTCAGCAACTGGACTTGTTGAGCAGTTGCATCAATGGTCTTCCTGCTAGAATGGGATGAAGAGCTGGAATTGGAAGAAGAGGATCTGACATGAAAGCGAGAGCTCCTGGAACTGGAGGATGAGGAGGACATGGTGCTATTCTTCTGGGTAGAGGCCAGGATTTTGTGGAGCTTCATTAAGACTGGTGTTTCCTCTGGGATTTCTTCTTCTCTAAGCGTGATGTGTTTGATGATCTTCTGTGCAGCCTTACTTCCAAGTTGAACCTCTAATTCCAGTCTCTCAGCAGCTTCACCTTCAACTGAAAGCACCATCAGTTAACGCGGTTGGCAGCTAATTTCTGCACGGTGTAACTAGACAAAGCACAAAAGTGCGGTTTTCTAGGTTCTTACTTGGTGTGACAGAAAAAGCAGCGGAGTGCTTTCCAGCCAGTTTATACACTGCAGCATCCCCCGTGTAAGCAGTGGCAATCTTGAGACAGGCCTTGAGTCCAGCGTTAACAGTCTGAGCGCAGTACTTCTTCTTACTCTTCACCATTTTAGATTTGATGTGCATGCCAGCTTTCTGACGCTGAGAAATGAACTCTTCGGATCTTGACTATGAGGAGAAAGATGTGTTAATTACATAAAAAAGACATAGATATTTTTTTTATATATCTAAAACAGTTTAAAATTCACCTCACTAACAGCATCAGAAGAAGTATTACTGGATATAAGAATCTGTCTTGGGTTGGCAGGGATCACAGGAGTGATTCTTTCTCCCGAAGCAGGATTTCTTACCACAGCAAAAGTCTCAACCCTGTTAAAGAGAAGCAAGGATGTACCGTAATCATCAGTGCAAAGATAAAGGCATCTCAGAAGCAATGTTTAAGAATATGCAATGAATTCAAAATGTCATGGCTTACTCCACAGCTGTAATGTTTTCAGGCACTGAAACAGGAAGAGCTGTGAAATTCAAGTAGCCCTCATTGATGTTAAATGTGACTTCAGTTTTGGCTGGTGTGATGGAGTAGAGTTTGGCTCTGGATACCATGACAGCCTGGAGTATGGCAGTGTTTATCCCAAACACAGCAAATGTGTTCACAGCGACACTAGAAGAGGAGGACAGTTGAACATTATATTACATTTGTTGGTAACACGTTATAATACAGCCCGCGCCCAAGAGGGTAATTCCCCTAGAAATAAATGGAATTTCCTTATATTATACCTGAAATTACAATCTAATTATATTTACCAACAAAGGTAGACACAGTTGCATTAGGGTAATAATATAAGTTTTCTACATAAAGAAAAGAATAATTATACTGTAAGTAATTTTACGTTATGCACACGTACTTTTAAGCTGCGTGTAACTTAAGGTATTTTACAGGAAAGGAGACATAAATTATGCAAATTATAATGTGAGTAATTTAAATAGTACATAAATACCTGCATCACTCAGGCCACTTACACACAGACTCTATTCAGACCTTTTCTTTGCACTACTTCCAAACTGTTTGCAACCTTTACCTTATTTTTGTATATATCCCTCTTGATTGTATATATTCCTGCTGTATACTATTTATATTTTATTTTTGCACAAATAGTGTGGAGCACCCACAAGTTTGTTGTACAGTACATGTACAATGACAATAAATGGCTATTCTATTCTATTCTATTCTATTCTAATATCTTTAAATATTTAAATATAAGAAAATTCAACTAGTACGTATCTTTGAGTATTTTACAGGAAAAGAGATACAAATTGTACCTTATTTTTTTTTAATTTTAAGAAAACAAGGAGTTTAAATTCATGGATAAGTAACTTTAAGTTGTATGTAAGTAGTTATAAGTATTGTGTTTCCAGGAAAAGACAAATTGTACTGTAAGCAATTTTAAATAGTACAGAAGGAGCTATAATAGTGAGAAAACAGTGTGTAACTTTGGTTATTTTGCAAGAAAAGAGAATTACACTGTAAGTCATTTTAAATAGTACATGAAGAGTTTTAAGTAAAGCATAAGTAATTTTAAGTAATGCGTAACTTCAGGTATTTTACAGGAATTGGGCACAAACACAAAATTAAGCCATTTTAAGTAGGGAATAATTTCCAAAGTTTCCCCACCTCACACTGCAGGTACCTGCTGTATTTTAGGTTCTCCAACCATCAAGTAGCTTAACTTTGCCTTTTTACAATTTAGTATTCATTATGCTGGTGTGACTCATGGATGTTCCATTATTCCTCTTATTTGACATATAAAAATGTGATAAGGACTGTTCTCACGTTCCTACTTGGAAAAACTAATATTTGTTTTTTGTTTTTTAATTTAACTTACACACTACATAAAATTACTCACAGTGCCATTATTTCGTCTTTCCTGTAAAAACTTGGAATATTATCCCTTTTTGTAGCATATCTACTGCTAAGTGTTTGTAAGTAAATATAATTGTGTTATAATTTCAGGTAAAATTCTTGGAAATTCCCATTTGATTCCAGGGGTAGAATTAAACCCTTAGTTATGTGCTGTATTATAAAGTATTAGCCATTTACTATTGTAGCGACAGCTATTGTCCCACCTTGGTGTGACCTTGGTACTAATGTGTATATCTGCCTTGAGAAGGTATCTGAGATAAAAGTCTTCTGGCAGAGCTGGAGTCGTGGTGACTTTGACTAAGAAAACAGAATTAAAAAGTTACTTTTTCGTACATTGTTATGATATTTCCATATTCATCTATTAAAAGAAAGTTTGCAACTTCTTCTTTTCTTTGAAAAAAGTTTTAAAAAAAATTATGCTCAAAACTTTTAAAGAGTTTTTGGTGTTCATGGAAATGTTAGGTCGTTAAGTAATATTAGGTATTTTAGTTGATTTTTAGCATTTACTCACTTTGACCAGGAACAGCAGCCACAGCAGCAGTGTACAGACCGAGCTCCATGGGAAAACCAGCTATAGTAGGCATGATACGTCTCACCTCATTAGCCAGCAGAGGCTTAACAAAGCGCAAAGTAGGACCAGACTGCAGAGCCTTGAAAACATCTCTACCAAACGTGTCAGCATTGTTATTGGCAAAGATGAGCTGCAGGGGAAGAATATTTTATAAATATTGCGTCTTGCAAAATCGTGATTAAATTGATCTTTAGGTTGATGGGTTGTTTGTTTAAATCATACATTAAAGATGTTGTCAAACCAGATTTTGTCAAAGTCAACAAAGGCAACTTCTTGTCCAAAGAACTTGACATAGATGGAAGTCAGGGATTTGCTGTTGGGTGCAGACTTCCAGTGAGAGAGCTGTAGAGAGAGAACATATGACACTCATCACTAGTCTGCTGTTTCATTTTGCAGATAGCAGATAAGATGTCCTTGTCATTCTTGTAACTTTATGGTGTTGCTTACAGCCTTAATGACATGTTTCATCCTGGTGACCCTGTCAGCACTATCAAAAACTGCTGGGTTTTTCAGAAAAGCCTCCTGTAGTCCCTCAGTTCTTACTCCAACCTAGAAAAAAAACACAAGTAACTTTCAGGTTAGTTACTAAATATCTGGACTGATTTCAGTTTCTTTTACCTCCAGAATGTCAGCAGCAGCTCCAGCAAAGAAAGCCTTGATCCTAGTCGTAATAGATTTGGGCATGATGGTGGCAGCATCATTGATGTAGTAAGCAGTCGCAGCAGCACCAAGCATAAAGGGACCTAACAGAGAGTTTAATGAGATGCAGTTAAACAATATTAAATCAAAAATAAAGATCCAGGTTAGTTAAACCAGGCATGGCGATTCTCACTGCTATAGACGTCGACATGGATGGCTTTGCTGAAACGTGAGCTCAGTTTGTCCAGGTTTGGGCCCAACATTCTCAGGGCAGCTTTGCATGCTGCAGCACTGCAGTGATAACATGAAAGAGCTCAGTGCAGGATGGATCAAATGACAGAGATTTATCTGATTGTGACGAAGGATTAGAAAGCACTCTTACACTGAGGCATAAATAACGCTGGTGCTCCTAGTCAGGGACTTCATGTGGGAATAGGTGAAGCTTACTACTTGCAAATTTGTATCTGTCTTCACAATATGAACAACAGCTGACACCAAACTCATTGAAGGTTTTGTCTCAAAGAGCACCATGCACGCAAGCATGCGGATCTCTGAATGAAGAGTCTTGTCCCCGTAGAGCTGAAAGGCTAAATACTGGACCTAATTTATAAGAGAACACAGACTGAGTGTGGAGCTTTGTGCAAAAACTAGAATGGTCAGGAACTCTCTGTGTTGATAATTCACCGTTTTAGGCTCCTTTTTGGCGATGTTCTTCAAGGCCATCATGGCTTCAGCATGAACTCTCACTGGCAGTGATGAACCTAATTTACTATGTAGGGGCAGCATCTTTGTGATTTTCTTGAGGCTAGAAGGATGCGCAGCATTTCCCAAAGCCTTCACAAACAGGATGATGTCCTCTGTGTTTCCATCTTTCAGTGCCTGCGCAAGAAGGTCTTGAATGGGCTGCAAGAGCAAATAAGGCAGTAAATCACCCGTTCTCTCATTCTTAAATGTGTACGTGACTCTAAGGCAGCATATAAGGTCAATGTTATATCACCTGTATGAGCTCAGCAGGACAGGAAGTCCTCTCATAGCAGTGTTTGTAAATCATGGTACCGTAGCCAAGGAATACAATCTGACGCAGAACTGGGTTTCTCACTATTTTGCTTTCCTTTGTTAGGCTCTAAAACATTACACAGAGTTAAGAGTATCACAGTTAATTCAAAAACGTCCCTCCGGACAAAATAACTTGACTTCACTAGATATGTTGAGATTTACCGACCTCGATGACCTCAATGGCCTCAGTGGTTGCTGTCACCATGTGAAATGAAGTAATCAAAGCCTGAACGGCTTCAAACACAGTTATGGTTTCTGCTAGGTATTTCTCTTTGATAAATCTCAGAGCATCAGGATTTCCCACAGCAGGGATGGCGTCCATGATCCATTTTCTGAAACAGTAAAAAGGAAGTTTGCCAAATTGTGCAAATATCTTTTGCATGATATTTTAAACATTTAAACTGTGAAATCACCTGTGGGCAGAAATCCCTGAGTGTTTGCTCCAGAGGTTCTCCAGAGTTTCATTGGAGGCTGCACGGAGGAGTTGAACAAACTTCAAAAATTCCAGAGGTGCATCTTCATGAACTCTTTCTACAGCCTGTTTGACCAGAGTGTCCTCGAGCTAATGACACAGGGGTAAACAGGATATCACCGAGCACGGCAGAGACTTTTAATTCATGTCTTAGGAATAATCTCTTAATGATGACAATACCTGAGACTCTATGTCGTTGATATTGAGGAGCAGAATGGGTAACTGAAGAAGCTCAGTGGAGAACTGATATGTGAGATTTCCACGGTGTGAATACTCAGCCTGGGGTGGTGGTGTAGTGGGTGCATAAGGGGGTCTTCGAACGTCAAGGAGCATCAAGGATTGCCTTGAATGTGGAAAGAAAAGTTCATTTATGTTCTTTGAATCAATTTTTATATTCACAGTTGTTATGGACATACTTGGTCTCCATATGGGCGGCTCCATGCTGCTCACTGAAAGGTGAGAACTGGATCAGCTCATGGACCGATGCCTCCTTGATCTGGATGCCATTATCGAGTGGTTTCATGATGTAACTGTATGATGAAACTCCTTTCAGGTTTTTAGTGTCCTGTAAGAACAAAGTTGTTGCTTGTTATGCATCCCATCACTTTCACAGATGTGTCCATGGTATAAAATGTGTAAAACCTACCTCCTGGCACTTTCCACATTTCTCTGTGTATGCTAACCCCATGTCTTTAGTTATTCTTTCTTGACAGTGGCTCATGTCCCTGGTCTTTCTCAGATAGACACGTTCAGCCTCTGTGTCCTCAGTGATGGAGTAAAGTGTCTTGCACACACCCTGAGTTCCAGCCTATAGAGCAGCACACATATTCAGTAGGGAGATTTAACTTCTTGTCACACACAGATTTATAAAGATCTTTCACTGACCTCCTGCAACTCGTAGACATTTAGTGTCTTTTTGACGTTGAGCTGAAAGACATTCAGGATACCTCTGTAGATGTTAAGCACTGTTGTTGAGACGGTTTCAGGGGCGAAGACTTTTCCAACAGCACCATTGACATATTCAAACTTAATGGGAGTCGTGAGCTCAGCTTGGAGGGCTGAAGTCAGCTCAGTTGCTGGGATAAAAGGATCCTCAGGCCAAATTCCACTATACTCCTGGAGCTCAGGTTCCTCAAGCTTTCATATAAGCACAAGGTTTAATTCAATTAGTATACACGTATAAGGTAAAATGACTACAGCTTGTGCAGGATTTTGATCTTTACCTTAATGAAGTATGTGTTCTGGTCTATAGCATTGATGCTAACTTTGCTGCTGATATTTAGTCCAGCTCTCGCTGAACCTTTCTCGAGCAGGCCCGCCAGGAGCAGCGCCTCATACTTGTACACATAGGTTTTATCAGCTTCAAAAACAGGATCTGGAAGTACAGCTTCAGTCAGTGAATGTAATTTATATGACTAATTTGTGAATTTATGTGATCTATAAACTCTAAACCAAGCCTACAGTCTATGTTTCACAATGAAAACAGTATTAAACTTAACTTGATGTTGAAGATCACCAGCTGTAAGAAAATAAGAAAAGAATCAGTAATACAGCAAGTAAAATCTGAAACTATTAGAGCATTTGAAAACAGTTTAGCATTTTGTTTTGCAAATTAAAATCGGGGGTAAAAGGAAAAAGCAGTGAACTGTAAATGTTGAAGGCCAATTCAGCTGCAAATCTAGGCATGTTACAAATACTGAGCCAGACAGAGACTCAAAGCACAGAGGTTAAGAAAAATCTGTCGAAAGAAAGAAAACACACAAAGAAAAGAATTTGAATCCACAAATGGAACAATGCCAAAATATATGAATGGGCTTGCATGTTCTTTTCAGCAGTGTTTATATATGTTATGTTTTATATTTACTGTGCAAATTACTGCATGTTCGCTCCAAAAGACTCATTAAATTTCATTATAATTGTGTACAATAAGACTTCTATTTTATTTTAGATAATGAAGTAGTAAAGATGAGCAACTAAACTAATGGATATGCAAAGTTTTGCTGGAAATTCATTTATTTTGTTTGAATGTATTTGAAAGTTGTGGTGGAATTTTCTGTTAATAAAGTCTGCAACAAGGTCAGCTGTGGTCAAGCCTCTTTAATTACTGCATGCAGGAGAGCAAACACACATCAAACATCACAGTTCTACAGTCATGAAAGCTTTGTCCTTGAGACGTCACAGGTCTCTTTTATATCCTCACACACAACACCCTGTATCTTTTCAGATAGAGCTTTTCAGATAGACGACAGAGCTAAGTCGTCTCATTAAAGCAGTGACAGTGAAACATTAATATAACATAATGTACTTTAATGTGTAATATTAATACAGCAAGCTCCATATTTATGGTAGTTTAGCATTTTCTAATTAGTTTTTATTTTTATTTCATTTAGATTTTTGTTTTTAAATTCAAATTTAGTTTTTCTAATTATTATTTTATAGGGGAGATTTAGGAAAATCAGGACAGGTAGGGTTAGAGTTAGTCTTGTCTTGTAAACATCCAGCATCTCAATAAACACATCCAAAAATGTCTCATCAGGCAAGTTTAATTTTATTTCTTCTTTACTTATTTATTTACCAAGCTAAATCCTAAAACTAAGAATCTTTCCGCTATTTTTTCATTTTATTTTAGTTTTCCAAGTTGACAAAATTGCTTCAAGTACTTTAATTTTTTCCTCAAAAGTCAGTTTTATTTTATTTTATTTATTTAAGTGAGCTAAAATGGTTTTTCTTTCATTTCTAGTTCTAGGTTTTAGCTCCCTGGTTACAAGAAAAGTTGACCTGCTGGGTCTGTATATATTAAAATTCACATAAAGCACCAAATATGTAACAAACACGCAGCATGTTTTCTGTTACATATGCCTAAAAATGAAAAAGTTTGTTTTTAAAGACGGAAAACCCCCCACCCCATTTATAACAAGTACATAAAAATAATTTGTCTTTACCTACATTCAACTCAATTCAGATTTCATTTACATATCACCAAATCACAACAACAGTTGCTTCAAGGGGCTCTTATTGTTGGGTAAAGACCCTACATTACATTGACATTACCATTAAACTCACAATCAGTAAACCTCCAAATATGAAATCAGCATTATTTTTGAACATATTTATAAAACAGCAAAGTTTTACAAAACCATCATCACACTCACCCACAAAGGCCAGAATCAGGGCGAGCACGAGCGCTCTCATTGCTGACAGGGTGGTGCTGGTCTGCAGAGGCAGGCAGCCTTTTAAAGGGAAATTTGTGCTGACAAGTTGCACGAAACCCCGGGACATTTGATCATTGCACTCATATATCAGTGGATGAAAAGTTAGGGTCACCTGCCCTTGTTCTCTTCAAATATGGCAAGTTAAGCCCTGGCGTGATGTGTACAAATTTTCATTGTGTTTCATTCTATTTTTCACTGAAAAATAGAAGTTTTTTCACAAAGATCTTATTTTATTGCAATGTATTTTTTGACATATAACTAATCTCCCTTTATCCAAACGACTCATATAAGAATAGCAAAAAGGTTCATTAAAAATAAGGTTTCACTGACATTTTTAATTGTTTACATACATGTTAAGTATTTGATTAGATATTATTTGTCTCATCAAATTCAAGACAGTGCCATTGATTTATTTACTTTTTTAATGTTGTAACATTTGTGGCATCTCTCCACCAAATTATTCAAATGTGGTTTCAAAGTTCAGATAAAGGGGCAGCGTGACTACTGCTGTTTGCTCACTTTATTTGTTGTGGTCAGACGACGAAGGCTGTGACATTTTAGCCATCTGCCTGCTCTGCTTTTATCTGCTGTCGTGTTCTGACAGAGTTTATTTATTTTTGCTTAATTTCTGTTGGTTGGCTTGACTCTGTCCATTTTTCTGCCAAAAAATATAATTTATGTGATGGTTGCTTAAGTAAAATTTACTTTGTTTCCATGTTTTTTTATTTAGCTTTTTACTTCTAAATGTTCCCTTTAAAAAATATGAAATGTTGTGAAATATTAGACAGGACCAAAGACTATAAGATTCTATAAGATGACTATATCATACTTTTAATTGACTAACATTTAGCAAATTTAGCTAGTTACAAATACAATGTATGGGGTCACCCCCTTTGCTCACCTTGCAGATCTCATTCCTTATTCCCAGTTTGAGTTTTTTCTGGCTTGATCCAGTCCCAGGCCCCAAGCTGGATGTCATTCCTTCCTCTCTCTCTCCCCACCCACCCACTCTGTGGCTGTCACTAACAAATATGAGGCCAAAAAACAAAAAAAACTAATCACATGGCTTGCAAAACAGATTGATGAGCTCAAGTTTCCCATATGCAGTATCAATGAATTATATTCTAACTTCCTATAAAATTTACAGTGTAACATTACTGAATACTACGTAATATTTTAACCATGGTGGGTACATGGTGTGTCTCGGTCTTCTCATCAAGAGCCCACTTTCCAAATCCCACCTCATTTTATTAACAAGGCTTTTTTGTAATTGATGACAAAATTAATTTAATTTTTAAAGTTTCCTATCAGTGAAGTTAAGTACAACAATAAATATAATGAATCTCACTTTCAATAATTTTGTTATTATTTCTTAATCTTTATCAGCATAGTTCATCAGCATAGGGAAGATTTCACCCATTGTTCAAATGGTCTTTAATGAATCAGTCCCACAGCAGCAGCTCAATGCATGTATATGTCTGAAACATATAAAAAACAAGCTGTTGAAGTTCAAATTGAGCATCAGAAGACCTGAGCAGTCAGGGTTATGATTATGATTGTTGAAATCATTAGAATAGAGAACTTGCACTAACATATTTCTGTTTTTACAGGACTCTGAACGCTACTCCAACAGAGGTCGATTATCTTGTTAATAATTTTACCTCCTCACTACGTACGACTCTGGATACTGTAGCTCCTGTGAAAACTAAAGCCTCAAATCCGAAGTACCTGACTCCGTGGTATAATTCTCAAACACGTAGCCTAAAGCAGATAACTTGTAAGCTGGAGAGGAAATGGCGTGTCACAAATTTAGAGGATCATCATTTAGCCTGGAGAAATAGTTTGCTGCTTTATAAGAAAGCCCTCCGCAAAGCCAGAACATCTTACTATTCGTCACTGATTGAAGAAAATAAGAACAACCCCAGGTTTCTCTTCAGCACTGTAGCCAGGCTGACAAACAGTCAGAGCTCTACTGAGCCAACAATCCCTTTAACGTTAACTAGTAATGAC